>NW_018408697.1:0-4678 GCF_002113885.1 Mizuhopecten yessoensis
ATACACGACCTTATACATCTACAGGTAACAGTGTCTATACAAGACAGACAGACAGACAGACAGAACAAAGGAAATATGAATACTGCAGGATATTGATAGTCCGAAATGGTGACTTAATTAAAACAGACAAGGAAAACTTGCGTAAATCTATGTACCTGTCTTGCGGCGAGTATAACGAAGGCGGTGGTTACAAAGGTTAGGTAATATCCGGGGTAGAATCCATGCCACCACGCACTCACAACGAACACAGCCAGAGTATTGTACGCCTTAGGCATACGATCATACACCACTCGGCGTAACCAGATCAGTGTCTGGATATTCCACATGTCTATATTCACTTTCAGACTGGTCGCCGTCTACAAGTATTAATGTATAGATAATACAATGTTAGTGTTTTTATTAAGGTAGCCTGTCTCTACGTTGTATTTCTATAGAACATGTCTGTTTCCAGGCGATACCCAAATTAACTTGACACACTTTATGTTTGAGCAACAAAACAAACTATGATCGTAGGGAAATACAACAAGAGGCCCAATGGGCCTGCATCGCTCACCTGTTACTAATCTAACACTTGTAATCTTAAGATTTCATAAAAACCTATTAAAAGATTTAAACATATAACGCCTCTGACCTTGATTGTTGAACAAGGTCATTAGGTTGAAAGTCCTTCATCCAAGCATGCTACAGACCCAATATCAGTACCCTGGGCCTTTTGGTTATTGAGAAGAAGTTGTATGAAGATTTTACGACATTTGACCCATGTGACCTTGAAAGTGGGTCAATGTCATTCATTTGAACAAACTTGGTAGCCCTTCATCCAAGCATGCTTCAGGCCCAATATCAGTACCCTGGACCTTTTGGTTATTGAGAAGAAGTCCTTTGAAGATTTTATGACATTTGACCCCTTTGACCTTTGAAAGTTGGTCAAGGTCATTCATTTGAACTAACTTGGTATCCTTCATCCCAGCATGCTACAGGCCGAATTACAGTACCCTGGCCCTTTTGGTTATTGAGAAGTCGCTTGAAGATTTTACGACATTAGACCCATGTGACCTTGAAAAGTGGGTCAATGTCATTCATTTGAACAAACTTGGTAGCCCTTCATCCAAGCATGCTACAGGCCCAATATCAGTACCCTGGACCTTTTGGTTATTGAGAAGAAGTCCTTTGAAGATTTTATGACATTTGACCCCTTTGACCTTTGAAAGTTGGTCAAGGTCATTCATTTCAACTAACTTGGTAATCCTTCATCCCAGCATGCTACAGGCCGAATTACAGTACCCTGGACCTTTTGGTTATTGAGAAGAAGTCGCTTGAAGATTTTACGACATTTGACCCCTGTGACTTTAGAGATTGGTCAAGGTCATTCATTTTAACACACTTGGTAGCCCTTCATCCCAGCATGCTACAGGTCCAATATCAGTACCCTTGGCCTTTTGGTTATTGAGAAGAAGTTGTTTGAAGATTTTACGACATTAGACCCCTGTGACCTTGAACGTTGGTCAAGGTCATTCATTTAAACAAACTTGGTAGTCCTTCTTCACAGCATGCTACAGGCCGAATTTCAGTACCCTGGCCCTTTTGGTTATTGAGAAGTCGCTTGAAGATTTTACGACATTTGACCCCTGTGACTTTGGAAATTGGTCAAGGTCATTCATTTTAACAAACTTGGTAGCCCTTCATCCCAGCATGCTACAGGCCCAATATCAGTACCCTTGGCCTTTTGGTTAATGAGAAGAAGTTGTTTGAAGATTTTAAGACATCTGACCCCAGTGACCTTGAAAGTGGGTCAAGGTCATTCATTTGAACAAACTTGGTAACCCTTCATCCCAATATGCTACAGGCCTAATATCAGTACTCTGGGCCTTTTAGTTATTGAGAAGAAGTTGTTTGAAGATTTTAACATATTTCAACCCCTGTGACCTTGAAAGTGGGTCAAGGTCATTTATTTGAACAAGCTTGGTAGCCCTTGATCCAAGCATGCTACTGGCCAAATATCATCTTCCTAGGCCTTTTGGTTACCGAAAAGAAGTTGTTTAAAGCAAAAAGTTGACGCTGGACAGACGGACGGACAACGGACGCTGCACCATAACCATAACCTTCGGGCAGGTGAGCTAAAAAGATGTTTCCTTATGACAGAACTTACCTCCAATCTCCATATATGGACATTATTCAATAAGTCCCACTTTTCCTTGCCATCTTCATCATAACCTTGAAAACCAAGTCCAGCACTTTGATTTGTTAGCTCCCCTTAAAGGAAAGTAAGTAATCAGCAACTCTAATAATGGCTACAGCAGACAAGTGTCAGAGTGGAATCACATTGCATACAAATTAGTATGTTATTTCAATTGTTTGGTCAAGTGAAATATGCCTTTATTATTTGATTTTTTATGATTTAAACTACCATTAGGTATACCCTAAATTGTTGTTTCCCTATATAAACTACCATTAGGTATACCCTAAAGTGGTGTTTCCCTACATAAACTACCATAAGATATACCTTAAAGTGGCATTGCCCTACATAAACTCCCATTAGGTATACCCTAAAGTGTCGTTTCCCTAGATAAACTCCCATTAGGTATACCCTAAAGTGTCGTTTCCCTACATAAACTCCCATTAGGTATACCCTAAAGTGGCGTTTCCCTACATAAACTCCCATTAGGTATACCCTAAAGTGGCGTTTCCCTACATAAACTACCATTAGGTATAACCTAAAGTGTCGTTTCCCTACATAAACTCCCATTAGGTATACCCTAAAGTGGCGTTTCCCTACATAAACTACCATAAGGTATACCCTAAAGTGTCGTTTCCCTTCATAAATTACCATAAGGTTTACTCTAAAGTGTCATTTCCCTATATAAACTACCATAAGGTTTACTCTAAAGTGTTGTTTCCCTAAATAAACTACCATCAGGTATACCCTAAAGTGTCGTTTCCCTACATAAACTACCAAATATGTACCCCCTCCCCAGAATGGGTGGACCAAAGGCTACAAAATTCACAATTTTGATGAAGCACCTAGAGATCTCTGTCTTTGAAGGGTATTGGATTCTAGCTTTTCTGAGTCTAAAGAAGAAAACAGTTGAAATTTTGGCCAATTTGACCCCCTGACTTCTGCCTCCCTCCCCTGGGGCTAGCAACCATATAGTTCACATTTCTTCATGTATATAAGCGTCTTGCAAATTCTCATTGAAATCAGTTATTAAAATGATATTTGAGATGAAGAAGAAAGGATCACAATAGGTTGGTCACATGATACTTTCTCTCAGCTGACCATAAAATTCTCAAATAAGAACATAGCTGGGAACAGTTCGGAGAACTTTGTATTTAAGGAGATGATAAGATTAGTAGAAAATCTCAAGGGGAACAATTCATTTTATAAACTTACAGCAAATATAGAAGCAATACAACCATGTAAAAGAACTGAGCTTAAGATTAAAGTCATGTCATAAACGTAGGGTCCACAGACGACTAATTACCAAGGTGTTCATGACTCGCCAAAAGTCTGACGGGTTTTAACATTTTAATAGTAACAAGAAGCTTTCCACATACCTAGTTTCCAGGCGAAGTAATATTTTGCCCGGACTAGTGACACACAGATCAGTAAGTACACATTACGGTACAGGATATTTGTCTTGTACAGGAACTCATCCTCTGTAAATATATTAAATATCAACATATTTTTTAAATAAAGAAAAAAACAAGAGATCCCAGATCTTCATAAGTTCTATGTCAGTTTGATCTTTTCTTTTCTTTTCCCTTATCTGTTTGATCAGTTTGCCTGTCCCCCATCTTAATCAGTCATTTGATCAACATCAAAAGTTAACATGCACAACTCAGGACCAAGGGGAACATACATATCACAGGTCCAAGGGGGGCATACATATCACAGGACCAAGGGGGGCATACATATCACAGGACCAAGGGGAACATACATATCACAGGACCAAGGGGAGCATACATATCACAGGTCCAAGGGTGGCATACATATCACAGGACCAAGGGGAGTATACATATCACAGGACCAAGGGGAACCTATATATCACAGGACCAAGGGGAACATACATATCACAGAACCAAGGGGAACATACATATCACAGGACCAAGGGGAACATACATATCACAGGACCAAGGGGAACATACATATCACAGGACCAAGGGGAACATACATATCACAGGACCAAGGGGAGCATACATATCACAGGACCAAGGGGAGCATACATATCACAGGACCAAGGGGAACATACATATCACAGGACCAAGGGGAACATACATATCACAGGACCAAGGGGAACATACATATCACAGGACCAAGGGGAACATACATATCACAGGACTAAGGGGAACATACATATCACAGGACCAAGGGGAACATACATATCACAGGACCAAAGGGAACATACATATCACAGGACCAAGGAGAGGTTACATATCACAGGACCAAGGGGAACATACATATCACAGGATCAAGGGGAACATACATATCACAGGACCAAGGGGAACACACACATCGCAGGACCAAGGGGAACATACATATCACAGGAACAAGGGGAACATACATATCACAGGATCAAGGGAGGCGTACATATCACAGGACCAAGGGGAGCATACATATCACAGGACCAAGGGGAGCATTCATATCACAGGACCAAGGGGAACATACATATCACAGGACCAA
>NW_018408697.1:4967-6697 GCF_002113885.1 Mizuhopecten yessoensis
GGGGAGCATACATACCACAGGACCAAGGGGAGCATACATACCACAGGACCAAGGGGAACATACATATCACAGGACCAAGGGGAGCATACATATCACAGGACCAAAGGGAACATACATATCACAGGACTAAGGGGAACATACATATCACAGGACCAAGGGGAACATACATATCACAGGATCAAGGGGAACATACATATCACAGGACTAAGGGGAACATACATATCACAGGATCAAGGGGAGCATACATATCACAGGACCAAGGGGAGCATACATACCACAGGACCAAGGGAACATACATATCACAGGACTAAGGGGAACATACATATAACAGGATCAAGGGGAGCATACATATCACAGGACCAAGGGGAGCATACATACCACAGGACCAAGGGGAACATACATATCACAAGACTAAGGGGAACATACATATCACAGGATCAAGGGGAGCATACATATCACAGGACCAAGGGGAACATACATATCACAGGACCAAGGGGAGCATACATATCACAGGACCAAGGGGAATACATATCAAAGGACCAAGGGGAACAACATATCAAATTTGAGAAAAAATCATCCAATACATTCTGAGAAATAGCGATAACAAACTAAAATTGTAACAAGATGGCTGCCCATTCATAATTTTGTTTTTAGATCAATCCAAAAATTTGATATGCATAACTAACAAGAGTACCGCGGGGCGGAACAATATATGCCCGGCGAATGCCATATAGTGTTATATACTTTCTTACATTGAAATAAGATCTGCATCATTCTAAGAGTGGTTAGCTGACATGCTATAAAGCTACAATACTCAACTTTCACAACTAAGTTAATGTTTAATTTTTTAACATAAATGTGAAAAGGCATGGGAAAACCTATCTCTGGATTTTCTAGTTTCTATAACATTACACTTGGGAACCCCTCTGTGCTATTTATGTTGTTTATAACTTGTTCCATAATTGCAATTATTGTTGTAAAACAACTTAAGGCATGGCAAGTGATACAGACCCTTCATTATTCAACTTTGATCAATGCAAAATAAATGATGCCAAAGGAAGCTAGATAGCTAACAGTGACTTACAAAATATAGTAAATAGTAACCTCGTTATTGATCCTAAATGTTATAGTCCTTCAAGATGTTTTAAGTTCGATCAAAATACCTCAAGGAATGAATACATTTGAGCACTTTTCTATGAATCTTAGGTTTTCTTTAAATGCATATACATGAAAAAGTTGAAGCTGAACAGTGGAAATTAAAGCCAAATACTCACATTGAAGTCTCAAAAGTTACATTTATGGGACCTTGTCAATATTTTAAGGAATACAGGTAATCAGAGGTTAGTCTCCAACTCAGTAAACACAAGTTGACTTCATGATTAAATCAAATAGATCGGTCGAACAAGGTTACCGTGAGCGGTATATAATACGCCCGTCACACATTGAATGAGCAGTTGTTTGTATGATTGAAATATATGAAGTATTTGTGAGTAATTGATATTAAAAGAGAATCATTCAACATAACTGGTAGATCAATGAGTGCAATACAACATCATGGAACGCATGCATCGCATTAATGAAACCAAGGGTAATAACTCCAGTAATTATGGTCGGATAATGGCGGTTATCAAACTTGTCCGTGGTTTCATGGTAATTAACCTTGTTGTGAAGTTTGAAGTTAATCCGTTAATAATTACTCGAGATATCGAGCGGACACTGTTTCGGCAAGT
>NW_018408697.1:7586-10969 GCF_002113885.1 Mizuhopecten yessoensis
GCCCGCCCGCCCACCCGCTCACGTGATAACATAATACGTCCCCGTCTTCGACGGGTGTATAAAAATGAGGGAGGTGATTGCCGGACAAACAAAAGTTCATGATGGACAACACCATATCATAATATACTCCCGTCAAATTTGACGGGCGTATAAAAACCAAGAGAAATCTTTATGTGAAATTTGAGAAAGATCCCTTTAATACTTTTTGAGCAGAAGGGCTAAAAATCTTTTACTCCAAAATTAAATATGACCACCTGCCAGCCATCTTGGTTTTCCAATCATCCTCAAAATTTGAAATGCAGAACTAGGAACCATTGATAACATCAGAACTAGGAACCATTGATAACCTTAGAACTAGGAACCATTGATAACCTCCAGAACTAGGAACCATTGATAACCTTCAGAACTAGGAACCATTGATAACCTCAGAACTAGGAACCACTGATAACCTCAGAACTAGGAACCATTGATAACCTTCAGAACCAGGAACCATTGATAACCTTCAGAACTAAGAACCTTTGATAACCTTCTGAACTAGGAACCATTGATAACCTCCAGGACTAGGAACCATCGATAACATCAGAACTAGGAACCATTGATAACCTTCAGAACTAGAAACCATTGATAACCTTCAGAACTAAGAACCTTTGATAACCTTCTAAACTAGGAACCATTGATAACCTCCAGGACTAGGAACCATCGATAACATCAGAACTAGGAACCTTTGATAACCTTCAGAACTAGGATTCATTGATAACCTTCAGAACTAGAAACCATTGATAACCTTCAGAACTAGGAACCATTGATAACCTTAGAACTAGGAACCATTGATGACCTCAGAACTAGGAACCATTGATAACCTCAAGAACTAGAAACCATTGATAACCTTCAGAACTAGGAACCATTGATAACCTCCAGAACTAGGAACCATTGATAACCTCCAGAACTAGGAACTATTGATAACCTCCAGAACTAGGAACCATTCATAACCTCCAGAACTAGGAACCATTGATAACCTTAGAACTAAGAACCATTGATAACCTCCAGAACTAGGAACCATTCATAACCTCCAGAACTAGGAACCACTGATAACCTCCAGAACTAGGAACCATTGATAACCTTAGAACTAGGAACCATTGATAACCTCAGAACCAGAAACCATTGATAACCTTAGAACTAGGAACCATTGATAACCTTCAGAACCAGGAACCCTTGATAACCTCAGAACTAGGAACCATTGATAACCTAAAGAACTAGAAACCATTGATAACCTTCAGAACAAGGAACCATTGATAACCTCCATAACTAGGAACCATTGATAACCTTAGAACTAGGAACCATTGATAACCTTCAGAACCAGGAACCATTGATAACCTCAGAACTAGGAACCATTGATAACCTTCAGAACAAGGAACCATTGATATCCTTCATAACTAGGAACCATTGATAACCTTAGAACTAGGAACCATTGAAAACCTTCAGAACTAGGAACCATTGATAACCTCTAGAACTAGGAACCATTGATAACCTCCAGAACCAGGAACCATTGATAACCTCAGAACTAGGAACCGTTGATAACCTTCAGAACTAGGAACCATTGATAACCTTCAGAACCAGGAACCCTTGATAACCTCAGAACTAGGAACCATTGATAACCTTCAGAACAAGGAACAATTGATAACCTCAGAACTAGGAACCATTGATAACATTCAGAACTAGGAACCATTGATAACCTTCAGAACCAGGAACCATTGATAACCTCCGAACTAGGAACCATTGATAACCTTCAGAACTAGGAACCACTGACAACCTTCAGAACTAGGAACCATTGATAACCTCTAGAACTAGGAACCATTGATAACCTCCAGAACCAGGAACCATTGATAACCTCAGAACTAGGAACCATTGATAACCTTCAGAACAAGGAACCATTGATAACCTTCATAACTAGGAACCATTGATACCCTTAGAACTAGGAACCATTGATGACCTCAGAACTAGGAACCATTGATAACCTCAGAACTAGAAACCATTGATAACCTTAGAACTAGGAACCATGGATAACCTCAGAACTAGAAACCATTGATAACCTTAGAACTAGGAACCATTGATGACCTCAGAACTAGGACCCATTGATAACCTCAAGAACTAGAAACCATTGATAACCTTCAGAACAAGGAACCATTGATAACCTTCATAACTAGGAACCATTGATAACCTTAGAACTAGGAACCATTGATAACCTCAGAACCAGAAACCATTGATAACCTTAGAACTAGGAACCATTGATAACCTCAGAACCAGGAACCATTGATAACCTCAGAACTAGGAACCGTTGATAACCTTCAGAACTAGGAACCATTGATAGCCTCCAGAACCAGGAACCATTGATAACCTCAGAACTAGGAACCATTGATAACCTTCAGAACAAGGAACAATTGATAACCTCAGAACTAGGAACCATTGATACCCTTCAGAACTAGGAACCATTGATACCCTCCAGAACTAGGAACCATTGATAACCTCCATAACTAGGAACCATTGATAACCTTAGAACTAGGAACCATTGATAACCTCAGAACCAGAAACCATTGATAACCTTAGAACTAGGAACCATGGATAACCTCAGAACTAGAAACCATTGATAACCTTAGAACTAGGAACCATTGATAACCTCAGAACCAGAAACCATTGATAACCTTAGAACTAGGAACCATTGATAACCTCAGAACCAGGAACCATTGATAACCTCAGAAATAGGCACCATTGATACCCTTCAGAACTAGGAACCATTGATACCCTCCAGAACTAGGAACCATTGATAACCTCCAGAACTAGGAACTATTGATAACCTCCAGAACTAGGAACCATTCATAACCTCCAGAACTAGGAACCATTGATAACCTTAGAACTAAGAACCATTGATAACCTCCAGAACTAGGAACCATTCATAACCTCCAGAACTAGGAACCATTGATAACCTTCAGAACCAGGAACCATTGATAACCTCCGAACTAGGAACCATTGATAACCTTCAGAACTAGGAACAATTGATAACCTCCAGAACTAGGAACCATTGATTGATAACCTTCAGAACTAGGAACCATTGATAGCCTCCAGAACCAGGAACCATTGATAACCTCAGAACTAGGAACCATTGATAACATTCAGAACTAGGAACCATTGATAACCTTCAGAACCAGGAACCCTTGATAACCTCAGAACTAGGAACCATTGATAACCTAAAGAACTAGAAACCATTGATAACCTTCAGAACTAGGCACCATTGATAACCTTCAGAACTAGGAACCATTGATAACCTTCAGAACAAGGAACCATTGATAACCTTCATAACTAGGAACCATTGATAACCTTAAGAACTA
>NW_018408697.1:11063-12995 GCF_002113885.1 Mizuhopecten yessoensis
CAGAACTAGGAACCATTGATAACCTCCAGAACCAGGAACCATTGATAACCTCAGAACTAGGAACCATTGATAACCTCAGAACTAGGAACCATTGATAACCTTCAGAACTAGGAACCTTTGATAACCTTCAGAACTAGGAACCATTGATAACCTTCAGAACTAGGAACCATTGATAACCTTCAGAACTAGGAACCATTGATAACCTCCAGAACTAGGAACCATTGATAACCTCCAGAACTAGGAACCATTGATAACCTCCAGAACTAGGAACCATTGATAACCTCCAGAACTAGGAACCATTGATAACCTCCAGAACTAGGAACCATTGATAACCTCCAGAACTAGGAACCATTGATAACCTCCAGAACTAGGAACCATTGATAACCTCCAGAACTAGGAACCATTGATAACCTCCAGAACTAGGAACCATTGATAACCTCCAGAACTAGGAACCATTGATAACCTCCAGAACTAGGAACCATTGATAACCTCCAGAACTAGGAACCATTGATAACCTCCAGAACTAGGAACCATTGATAACCTCCAGAACTAGGAACCATTGATAACCTCCAGAACTAGGAACCATTGATAACCTCCAGAACTAGGAACCATTGATAACCTCCAGAACTAGGAACCATTGATAACCTCCAGAACTAGGAACCATTGATAACCTCCAGAACTAGGAACCATTGATAACCTCCAGAACTAGGAACCATTGATAACCTCCAGAACTAGGAACCATTGATAACCTCCAGAACTAGGAACCATTGATAACCTCCAGAACTAGGAACCATTGATAACCTCCAGAACTAGGAACCATTGATAACCTCCAGAACTAGGAACCATTGATAACCTCCAGAACTAGGAACCATTGATAACCTTCAGAACTAGGAACCATTGATAACCTCCAGAACTAGGAACCATTGATAACCTTCAGAACCAGGAACCACTGATAACCTTCAGAACTAGGAACCATTGATAACCTTAGAACTAGGAACCATTGATAACCTCAGAACTAGAAACCATAGGTAACCTTCAAGCAAAATTTGAGAAAGACCCCTCCTGAACATTCTGAGAAATAACGCTACCAAACTTTCATTCTCAAATTCAAGATGGGTTTTCCCTTCTGTCCCCAAATATGATATTGGTAACTAGGAACCATGGGGAACTTTTGTGTAAAATTTCAGAAAGTTCTTTCTGAAAAGTAACTCTAACTAGCTTTAACTATCAAATTCAAGATGGCTGCCATTCAGTCATTTTGGTTTTGTGATCAGTCCCAAAAACCGATATGCATGGAACCTTCATGTGAAATTTGAGAAAGAGACCTCTATCACTTTCTGAGAAATAGTGCTAACAAGAAGTGTGTAAGGATGGATGGATTGATGACCAACCACAGACACAGGGTGATTTGAATAGCTCACATACTGATGATGGTGGGCTTAAAACTACAGAAACAACAGGAAGAAATATGGACTACTCATATAAAACTTAAAATCTGTCAGACATGGATATTACCTGTCAGCTGTGTATATAACTTGTTGGCTGTATATATTACCTGTCAGCTTTGTATATAACCTGTCGGCTGTATATATTACCTTTCAGCTGTGTATATAACCTGTCGGCTGTATATATTACCTGTCAGCTGTGTATATAACCTGTCTGTTGTGTACATAACTTGTCGGCTGTATATATTACCTGTCAGCTTTGTATATAACCTGTCGGCTGTATATATTACCTGTCAGCTGTGTATATAACTTGTTGGCTGTATATATTACCTGTCAGCTGTGTATATAACCTGTCTGTTGTGTACATAACTTGTCGGCTGTATATATTACCTGTCAGCTGTGTATATTACCTGTCAGCTGTATATATTACCTGTCAGCTGTGTATATAACCTGTCGGCTGTATATATTACCTGTCAGCTGTGTATAT
>NW_018408697.1:13230-18834 GCF_002113885.1 Mizuhopecten yessoensis
TATATTACCTGTCAGCTGTGTATATTACCTGTCAGCTGTGTATATAACCTGTCGGCTGTATATATTACCTGTCAGCTGTATATATAACCTGTCGGCTGTGTATATTACCTGTCGGCTGTATATATTACCTGTCTGTTGTGTACATAACTTGTCGGCTGTATATATTACCTGTCAGTTGTGTATATAACCTGTCGGCTGTATATATTACCTGTCAGCTGTGTATATTATCTGTTGGCTGTATATATTACCTGTCAGCTGTGTATATTACCTGTCTGTTGTATATATTACCTGTCAGCTGTGTATATTACCTGTCAGCTGTGTATATAACCTGTCAGCTGTATATATTACCTGTCAGCTGTGTATATTACCTGTCAGACATGGATATTACCTGTCAGCTGTGTATATTACCTGTCTGTTGTGTACATAACTTGTCGGCTGTATATATTATGTGTCAGCTGTTTATTTTACCAGTCAGCTGTGTCTAATATTAACTTTCGTCAGTGTATATTACCTGTCGACTGTGTATATTACCTGTCCACTGTGTATATTACCTGTCAGCTGTGTATATAACCTGTCGGCTGTATATATTACCTGTCCACTGTGTATATTACCTGTCGGCTGTTTATTTTACCAGTCAGCTGTGTATATTATTACCTGTCGTCTGTGTATATTACCTGTCGACTGTGTTATTACCTGTCTGTTGTGTCGGCTGTATATATTACCTGTTGGCTGTATATATTACCTGTCGGCTGTATATATTACGTGTCAGCTGTATATATTACCTGTCAGCTGTGTATATTACCTGTCTGTTGTGTACATAACTTGTCGGCTGTATACATTACCTGTCGACTGTGTTTATTACCTGTCTGTTGTGTACATAACTTGTCGGCTGTATATATTACCTGTCATTCTTGACACAGGGAAGAAGATCGGGCTCAGCAACATCAGGACTCCACAAACTGCCACAATAAAGCCAGTCTCTTTCATCGCGGTCTAAAGTTTAGGAATATGAAGAAAAGTTTTGAAACAAAATATAAGTAAGATTGATATTTAGTTAGAACTTCCAATATTAATTCAAGAAAGAAAAAGGAAAATAAAACCCAAAATAAACACATTATCTCTCCCTGCATTCTAACACTACAGGTTTTGTATACTAGGAAATTTTTACCCAGACAAACTTCTGCCCTTCACCCTTGAAACCAATTTTCACCCAGCGTTAATTTTGTCCTTCACAGAGTTACTATGTTTATTATTTTGTTTACCTATATTTGCTGTAATGATAAATTTGCTCTCATTACCGAGGGGAGAAAAAGGTGAAAAATTACACAGCAGGACTGGGCGTACAGTAGTACACACTTACCCTTACTTTAGGACTGGGCGTACAGTAGTACACACTTACCTCAGGACTGGGCGTACAGTAGTACACATTTACCTCAGGACTGGGTGTACAGTAGTACACACTTACCTCAGGACTGGGTGTACAGTAGTACACACTTACTCTTACTTTAGGACTGGGCGTACAGTAGTACACACTTACCTCAGGACTGGGAGTACAGTAGTACACACTTACCTCAGGACTGGGCGTACAGTAGTACACACTTACCTTTGGACTGGGCGTACAGTAGTACACACTTACCTCAGGACTGGGCGTACAGTAGTACACACTTACCTTAGGACTGGGTGTACAGTAGTACACACTTACCTCAGGACTGGGTGTACAGTAGTACACACTTACCCCAGGACTGGGCGTACAGTAGTACACACTTACCTCAGTACTGGGCGTACAGTAGTACACACTTACCTCAGGCCTGGGCGTACAGTAGTACACACTTACCTTTGGACTGGGCGTACAGTAGTACACACTTACCCCAGGACTTGGCGTACAGTAGTACACACTTACCTCAGGACTGGGCGCACAGTAGTACACACTTACCTCAGGACTGGGCGTACAATAGTACACATTTACCTCAGGACTGGGTGTACAGTAGTACACACTTACTCTTACTTTAGGACTGGGCGTACAGTAGTACACTCTTACCTCAGGACTGGGCGTACAGTAGTACACATTTACCTCAGGACTGGGTGTACAGTAGTACACACTTACCCCAGGACTGGGCGTACCGTAGTACACACTTACCTCAGGACTGGGCGTACAATAGTACACATTTACCTCAGGACTGGGTGTACAGTAGTACACACTTACCTCAGGACTGGGTGTACAGTAGTACACACTTACCCCAGGACTGGGCGTACAGTAGTACACACTTACCTTAGGACTGGGTGTACAGTAGTACACACTTACCTCAGGACTGGGTGTACAGTAGTACACACTTACCCCAGGACTGGGCGTACAGTAGTACACACTTACCTTTGGACTGGGCGTACAGTAGTACACACTTACCTCAGTACTGGGCGTACAGTAGTACACACTTACCTCAGGCCTGGGCGTACAGTAGTACACACTTACCTTTGGACTGGGAGTACAGTAGTACACACTTACCTCAGGACTGGGCGCACAGTAGTACACACTTACCTCAGGACTGGGCGTCCAGTAGTATACCCTTACTCTTACTTTAGGACTGGGCGTACAGTAGTACACTCTTACCTCAGGACTGGGCGTACAGTAGTACACATTTACCTCAGGACTGGGTGTACAGTAGTACACACTTACTCTTACTTTAGAACTGGGCGTACAGTAGTACACACTTACCTCAGGCCTGGGCGTACAGTAGTACACACTTACCTTTGGACTGGGCGTACAGTAGTACACACTTACCCCAGGACTGGGCGAACAGTAGTACACACTTCCTCAGGACTGGGCGTACAGTAGTACACACTTACCTCAGTACTGGGCGTACAGTAGTACACACTTACCCCAGGACTGGGCGTACAGTAGTACACACTTCCTAAGGACTGGGCGTACAGTAGTACACACTTACCTCAGGACTGGGCGTCGGCTTGTCAATCTGATGATTATTGAGCTAGAACAAATAACAGAAATCAAATAAATGTGTATTCCACATTCACATTTTCCTCATATAGGGTACGATATGTATAGCGTTTTGATTTTGTGAGTCAAACTTCATGTCCTAAAAACAAATTATGTGAATCTTGTAGATCTTGGTCAGGGCTAACTTTTCTCCATGACATGTTATCAGAGAATATGTCAAGTTAAAAGCCTCGCTTTGGGGTCAAATATAGGTCAACAATGAAAATCTCAAAAATAGTAATTTTGTTATCATTACTGAAAGAGCCGATCTTAGGATGATATGTTAAAAGTTTCAAGGTCATAGCACCAAAAATGATGAAGATATGACACTTTGAAAAAATTTCATTTTCCCGCCAAAATTCAATTTTTCAAAAAAATACACTTAAATCTCTTCTCCTCCGTATTCTTAAGGCCTAGAGAGTTGATATTCGGCACATATTTATCGGATATCGTTGACCTTGACCTTCATTCAAGGTCACAGGGGTCAAATGACCAAAAAACTTATATTTTCAAATTCTTTAAAAAAAAAAATTATCCTACATTTTTGAGAGTGCATTCTTTTGAGGATATTTTTAAAGTTTTAAGGTCAAAGCATCATAGTGCACATAAATAGATAAAAGGACAGATGATTTCTTAAAGAATGGTCAAAATATTTTCATCAAACTGTACAAAGGGAAATAACTCAAACAGACAAATCAACCTCTTTGACCACTTTGTCTACAATATTATGCGACATTGTCAGTCCTTGACTTAGGTGTTGCTAGGTCCAAATAACAGAGCTGTCAATAACCATTGCCTGTGTAACCATCATCGTACCTACTGTTGTTTGGTGTACCGTGTACAAATAACAGAGCTGACAATCACCATTGCCCCAGGACTATCACTGTGTGTACTGGGGTTTGGTGTCGCTGGGTCCAAATAACAGAGCTGTCAATCACCATTGCCCCAGGACTATCACTGTGTGTACTGAGGTTTGGTGTCGCTGGGTCCAAATAACAGAGCTGACATTCACCATTGCCCCAGGACTATCCCTGTGAGAGCTGACATTCACCATTGCCCCAGGACTATCACTGTGTGTTTGGTGTCGCTGGATCCAAATAACAGAGCTGACATTCACAACTACCTCAAGTAAATAACGTCACTACAAAGGGGAGGGGGGCGGAAAAAAGAAACACTAAACAGCTTTCTATCAATGCTAACTGTTCAGAAATAACTTGACCCTATAGTAAGGTTGGTCAGAGAAGGGAAGCGAAGGGAAGCGAAGGAAAGCGATCGCCAGTCTGAGAACATATCTTTGATCATTTTCCTGTTGGAAATCACGTGTTTTGATGTTGATCAAATCTAGTTCTTATTATTATTATTCTTCCGTACTTTGTGAGGTCTGGATTTTTTGATTGGTAAAAGCAAGGTTAATAAACTTTTAGGTATGTTGTAGGCCAAGGGTTGAAGATGATCAAGCAACATTTTCAAGTAGGTCAAAACTCCAATATGGCCACCATGACGTCATACCTCAAAATCTTAAAATGGCCATAACTCAAAAACGGTTTAATTTACAGAATAGATACAATTGTATTATATGTAGATAGTCTTCAGGGCTAACTTTTATGTCCAGGTGTTTTTTCAAAAAAAGGTCAAATAAAAAAGCTCGCTGTTGGGGTCAAAGGTGACAATTTTTTATTTTTTTTTATTTTTCATTTTGTTTTACAAATTATTTTACAGATCGATGTAGAATGTCATTTCAATAAATTTGATATCATAAGTTTTTCTGTAACATATACCGTTGACCTTTCACGCCATTTTGAAATATTTCCTTTGATCTTTTTAAGATATCGCAATATGTTAAAACTTGTTTTACTCCCATATCGATGACAAATATTTTGTTTAGTTTAAATGGAAAAGGTTTCCCCAGATTTCTTCTAACATTTAGTAACATTTTCAACTACATCGAAAAAACAAATGGCATACAAAAAGAATAGCAAATTAATAATTCTTCTCAGGAAAAAAAATTCTGTCAAACATCAACTTTTTGTTTTCGGCAAGGGTCAAAGTTTGAATGTGTAATTTTGTGAAACAAAACTTCAAAAAACTTCTTCTCAATAACCAAGTGACCCAAGGTCACAATATTTATTGAATATTCTTGCTCAAGCAATGGACTATCAAGTTTGATCATATGAATGACCTTGACCCATGTTCAAGGTCACTGGGGTCAATTATGTTCAAAAGACTCCTTCTCCATAACGGAAATGCACAGGGAATTCATATTTGGTCTGTAGCATGCTAAAATGATGGGCTACAAGGTTTATTGACATAAATAACCATTAAAAATCAACTTCCCGTATTTGATAGAGGTCAAATTCGAACATGTACTTTTACCAGATAGCAATGGACTATCAAGTTTGATCATATAAGTAACTCGTAAATAGCTATCAGGCCAAATCAGTCCTTACAGTGAAAAGCCCGTCAAATTGTTAGCCAACAATTTCTAGTTAATAATTGTAAATACTGATCTATTACAAGTCCTCACTATTTCTTTATAACAAAAAGGACTTGTATCCACTCTAAAAGGATGGTACCCAGGACTTGTAATTATATAACCACTCTAAAAGGATGGTAAC
>NW_018408697.1:26152-36168 GCF_002113885.1 Mizuhopecten yessoensis
CAACTCATTGATGAATCGTTTCACCTTTAACTGTTATGTCACTCATTGATGAATCGTTTCACCTCTTACTGTTATGTTACTCATTGATGAANAACTGTTATGTTACTCATTGATGAACCGTTTCACCTCTTACTGTTTTTTTATTTATTTCAATATTATTAAGTCCATCATTAGGTATGCCATGCAGATGAAAATCTTGGTTTGAAAAGCATCTGACTTTGGCCCTTAGGGATTTTAGGGGGTCACCAAGTGATTGAAATTTGCCAATGGATAAACAGACCTTTTGTTCAAACAACAGTAATTTGACTTTGGCCCTTAGGGATTTTAGGGGGTCACCAAGTGATTGAAATTTGCCAATGGATAAACAGACCTTTTGTTCAAACAACAGTAATTTGGAGGAAGCAGAATAGTACACTCACTGGTGATAACGTAGAGTTAAGTTGAACTTACAGATTTTGTTTCTGGTTCTGAAACTTTGAGATTTTCTCCATTGATAAAATGGGTGTAATCAGTGTAAAAGACAAGGGGCCCAGCCATGACGCCATGGAAACAGAAGATGTAGCTGTAGTAGGACAGGATGCTGGGGGTCTTTCTGTAATTATAAAACAGCTTATATACCTGATAAACAGGTCAGTATCTTTCTGTAATTATAAAACAGCTTATATACCTGATAAAAAGGTCTCTATCTTTCTGTAATTATAAAACAGCTTATATACCTGATAAATAGGTCTCTATCTTTCTGTAATTATAAAACAGCTTATATACCTGATAACAGGTCTCTAGGAAGTTGTCTCCCTTCAGTCTAGACTATAACTTAAACATGTATGATTTATAATCAACGTCTGGTATGTAACAAATTATTTCCCTTAGACCAATATAGATTATTCTTTGTGTTATATTTCCCTTAGACCATAGATTATTCTTTGTGTTATATTTCCCTTAGACCATAGATTAATCTTTGTGTTGTATTTCCCTTAGACCATAGATTATTCTTTGTGTTGTATTTCCCTTAGACCAAACATTATTTTATGTGTTATATTTCCCTTAGACCATAGATTATTATTTGTGCTGTATTTCCCTTAGACCATAGATTATTCTTTGTGTTGTATTTCCCTTAGACCAAACATTATTTTTTGTGTTATATTTCCCTTAGACCATAGATTATTTTTTGTATTATATTTCCCTTAGACCATAGATTATTCTTTGTGTTGTATTTCCTTTAGACCATAGATTATTATTTGTGCTGTATTTCCCTTAGACCATAGCTCATTCTTTGTGTTGTATTTTCCTTAGACCATAGATCATTCTTTGTGTTGTATTTCCCTTAGACCATAGATTAATCTTTGTGTTGTATTTCCTTTAGACCATAGATTATTCTTTTTGTTGTATTTCCCTTAGACCATAGATCATTCTTTGTGTTGTATTTCCCTTAGACCATAGATTATTCTTTGTGTTATATTTCCCTTAGACCATAGATTATTCTTTGTGTTGTATTAAGTTTTAGTTAGAATAATAAAGTAGGTACTTGATGCACATTTTCTTCTGGTCATCAGACAACTTCTCTTCGTCCTTCTCCGTTCCATCATGCAGAGCGAATGCCATACTCGTACATTTCATAGTCATCAACATCAGAGGTCTGTAACGTAAACAGTGTAAAGCAATTTGATAGCAAACAGTGTTCATATCCATAGTTAAGTCACTGACTGGACACAACATCTCCTCAAGTCCCTTCTACTGACCATGTGGCTATGAATTAAGCTAGTACAACAATGTAGTATTTTCTGATTAGATGTGATATTTTATCACAGGGAGTTCTCAGAAGCTTCGGACATTTTCAGATATGTTTAATCAGTATGAGAAATTAGAGGGGCCATTATATGTAAAACTAAAAGAAAATGAAATAGGATGGGCCCATCTTATTCAAGTTTTTGTTTTCAGTTTTTAGGGGACCCAAGGCCAGGGTCCTATGCCCACACCAGTCTGTAAAATGTTGTACACATATTTAACAAGAGTACCGCGGAGCGGAACAATATACGCCCGTCGAATGCCATATAGTGTTATATACTTTCTTACATTGAAATAAGTTCTGCATCATTCAAAGAGTGGTTAGCCGACATGCTATAAAAATGTAGGAGAAAGCTCCAGATAAAAAATCAAATACTGAAATGAGCAATAACTTTTGCAAAAATTGTCGAACCAAAATTCTTTTCAAGGAAACACAACAACATATCATGATTATTTAGCCTACTAAGTTTCAAAGAGATCCGTTGAAAAATGTAGGAGGTGATTGCCGGACAAAAATCAAATACTGAAATGAACAAAGGGCAATCACTTTTAAAAAAATGGTCGAATCAAAATTCTTTAAAGAGAGACACAACTTCATATCATGATTCTGCTAGTTTCCAAGAGATCGGTCGAAAAATGTAGGAGGAGATAGCCGGACAAACAAAAGTTTACGCCGGACGGACGTATAAAAATTGCACACAGCATCGAGAAATTCATTTACAACATAAATGATATAAAAGAAATAGAAGCAAAATCTTGTTCTATCAAGTATCGCTTTTCAAAACTTCTTTCAAATTTGGTTCCGTTTTTCAATCAGTGACCAACATTTTCTCCTACCCCGTCACATCTAATGAGAAGCCGAAAAAGTCATAGTATAGCCGGTACAGATGCATGATTGATGCGTATCCCATAGCTACAGCAAACACCATCTTATGGAAGGAGGCCCTGGGTCCGTACACCATCAGTAGATAGGGCAGTGTGGAGTACAGGATCATGTGGATGATCTGACTGAAAACAGATAGAAATCAACTGTTTTACAGAATCAACATTGTACAGTTGTATTTATCACTTCTCTAGAGTAACGCAGAGCAGCTCCATTTGTATCCATTTCGATTTCTACCGGTGTTAACTTGATGACACCGAGTTATATTTCTCCCACAACCACTTTATGTTGTGCCAATCACACGAGTTATATTTCTTCCACAACCACTATATGTTGTGGGAGTGCGAAAACATATAGTGGTTGTGGGAGAAATATAACGCAGTGTGATTGGCACAACGTAAAGTGGTTGTGGGAGTAATATAACTCGGTGTCATCAAGTTAACACCGTTAGTTAATTTTCAAAGTTACAGAAAGACACTCGCTAAAGCTCGTGTATTTTGTAACTTTTGTAACTTTTGAAAATTAACTAACGGTGTTAACTTGATGACACCGAGTTATATTTCTCCCACACCCACTATATGTTGTGCCATCACCCTGGGTTATATTTTCTCCCACACCACTATATGTTGTGCCAATGACACTGAGTTATATTTCTCCTACAACCACTTTCTGTTGTGCCAATCACACCGAGTTATATTTCTCCCACATCCACTTTATGTTGTGCCAATCCCACTGAGTTATATTTCTCCTACAACCACTTTCTGTTGTGCCAATCACACCGAGTTATATTTCTCCCACAACGACTTTATGTTTTTCCAATCACACTGAGTTATATCTCTCCCACAGCCACTATATGTTGTGCCAATCAAACTGAGTTATATTTCTCCTACAACCACTTTCTGTTGTGCCAATCACACAAGTTATATTTCTTCCACAACCACCATATGTTGTGCCAATCACACCGAGTTATATTTCTCCCACATCCACTTTATGTTGTGCCAATCCCACTGAGTTATATTTCTCCTACAACCACTTTCTGTTGTGCCAATCACACGATTTATATTTCTTCCACAACCACTATATGGTGTGCCAATCACACGAGTTATATCTCTCCCACAGCCACTATATGTTGTGCCAATGACACTGAGTTATATTTCTCCTACAACCACTTTCTGTTGTGCCAATCACACAAGTTATATTTCTTCCACAACCACTATATGTTGTGCCATCACCCTGGGTTATATTTTCTCCCACACCACTATATGTTGTGCCATCACCCTGGGTTATATTTTCTCCCACACCACTATATGTTGTGCCATCACCCTGGGTTATATTTTCTCCCACACCACTATATGTTGTGCCATCACCCTGGGTTATATTTTCTCCCACACCACTATATGTTGTGCCATCACCCTGGGTTATATTTTCTCCCACACCACTATATGTTGTGCCAATGACACTGAGTTATATTTCTCCCACAACCACTATATGTTGTGCCAATCACTGCTTTCGTTGACACTCTCTCTATTATCTTCTAACTGACTTCAGCTACTTATGAACTTTGAATACTACATACAGAAATACAAGGTTTATACTAGATAAAGTCACATTCATTCAAATGGCTTAGAAGAACCAGGATATGTGCTTTTGAAAGGAACACAACAAATGTTAACATTTATATTTTCACATTAGTAATTTTGGAATATTACATAATTATATAAAATTGGATAAATCTTCTAGGAGTTGGTTACCTACATGTATGAGTGGGTAACATCTTGGACGTGATATCATCTGTCAATCTTTTAATTATACTTTAATCATACAATATTTCTTTGTGTCGTCATCTTTCATTGTGATATCATAATTTAAGGTGATTGTTCCCCAGATCATGCAGAAACAGGAATGATGTCTTTTCCAGATAAACACATGGTTTTCCAGACACAACATGAATGTGACGGGAGAAAAAAGGCCCCAAACCTCTCATGACTGATTATCATCTTACTCTCGTTAGTTAATTTTCAAACTGAATAATACACTCGGTAAATCCCATATCTTCATACTATTTAAAAATTAACTTACTGAAGTTAGTTAAACATGATAACCAACCATCACTCATTCGGTAAAGCTCTATGTAATTTGATTCATTTGAATTAGGTGTGTTACTTTAGCAATACCTGTACATGTGAGCACATACAAACACAATGTCACATCAGCAATGGAAAATAAACATGACACTCACTGATTTACGCTGAAACAGTCTCTCACTTATTATCTTGATTTCAGTTCACGTCTGTCCTTTGAATACATGATTCTAATTAACAGCATATCCAGTCAAATGGCCGATAAGAACCAGGACATTTGCTTTTGAAATGAACACAAGAAATGTGAACATTTATATTTGCACCTCAATAATTTTGAAATATTACATAATTATATAGCTCTTCCTCAAATCACTGGTATACTGGGTAATAACAATCTCAAGCTTGCGATCGCTTGGATTTGGAAAATGTTGTGTATAAAAATGTTACCAAATGCCTTTTCTTCTCTTTTTTCTTTTGCTTTTCCCTAAATCATGAAACTACTGGAATTTTAGTTCTTTTTGTGATAAGGTCTTTTACAATTTAGAAGTTTGCAGTAAATGTCATTATAAGTGATCACAACTTTGGTTTGAAAACAAGAGGCCCAGAGAACCTGTATCGCTCACCTGTTTCGTGTGTTACATGAAACTGACACATAGGTAACTTCAGACCAAATTTGGTTACTAGAACACAAGACATTTTGAACATCTCTTAAATGCTTCATAATTTCAAATTTTAATTTTAAAGCTTTTAACCCACATTGACCTTTGACTCCGGCTAGCACTTAAAGTTGACCTTTGACCTCATAATTGTAATAAAGAAAACGATTCACAGCTGGTCTATATGACATACCCAAGTATCATGACTCTACATCAAATGCTTCTTAGTATATCGTTGTTTGAAGTTTTTAACATATTTGACTCCTGTGACCTTGAAAGTAGGTCAGGGTAATTTTAAAAAGGAAACTTTATAGTACTCTATCCCTGGTACCTACAGGCAAAATATCATGACCCTGGGCCATATGGAACTTGAGAAGAAGATTGTTAAAGCTTTTAACCCATGTTGACTTTTGAAACCCAATTAGCACTTGAAGTTGACCTTTGACCTCATTACTGTAATAAAAAAAAAAAATGCACTGCTGGTCTACAAAACATACTGAAGTACCATGACTCCAGTCCAAAGGGTTCTTAGGATATTGTTGTTTGAAGGCTTTAACATATTTGACCCATGTGACCTTGAAAGTAGGTCAAGGTCATTTTAATGAGGAAACTTTATACCATTACATTCCATCCCAGGTACCTACTGGCCAAATATCGTGACCCTAGGTCCTCCAGTTCTTTAGAAGAAGTCGTTCAAAATAAAAAGTTGATGGACAACGGGCCAGGTAAGCTAAAAATCTTGGGAATGATATATGTAAACTACACATTGGGAATGATGGTCATGCTTCATTTACATAAAAAGAATATTAAACTCCTTTGAAATGATGAATACTTACTAGCCAAAACAGAAGAGAGACAGGAGCAGACCTATACACAGTTCAGTGATGTGTCTCTGTGTGCTGTTCTCAGGGGAGCCAGGCAGTCGCTTTCTCATCTGTATGGCACAGAAAAATGCCACAGCATTGCAAGCGATGTAGTTCACCTGTCAAATAAACTCAGTGTTATTACTTAAATCCACAATATTACAAACAGAATGTCTTTGTATTGTAATATCTATTATTATTTCACTTTTCTATGGTATTTCATACTCGATTAAAACAATAACATTCATGGAGGTAATCTTCATTGGAGTCGAAACAGGAAACACACATATTTTTATTTGGCCTTATATGTTTCTAAACATTAATATTTAAGTAATATATTTGGGGCGTAAACAATTTTGGGTGATATGGTTGTCACACTTGGGACGAAATGAACTGAAAATTGGGGCAAGTGAAATAAAGTTGGGGCAAAATGGTCTGGGGCGAAACGTCTGTAACTCGTAAAATAAGCTAGATTTGGTTTGAATATTTGATTCAGCTCTAATTACTACTAATGTTGAAATATATCTAATTCATAATTAAAATCATCAGCAATCCAGACTAAAGCAGTGTGGAAAGGAATATTCTTCAGACTGCCGTTCTTCAACTTCCAAAAACCTCTAAAAAATATATCCAATATAAGAAAATATCACAAATTATCTATCTGTATGTTATACTCCACAGAGACAAAAATGGCTTTAATGCACTTAATGGCTTTTATTTCCTGGCTTTTATTTCCTTTTCCTGGCTTTTATTTCCTGTTAGTCTATTTCCTTTTAAAACTGTTACTTTTGGTAACAAACGGGAACAAACTAATTGGCTATTGAAACAAAACAAAATTCAAATATGGCATGAAGCTGCACAATGACATCAGCACACTCGCTCATAGTAATGTCGACTGTTGTCTTAGGGAATGTGATCTACTGTATTCTACTGATCAGTAACTTAAAACAGCTATTATCCATATTTGGTATTACCGATTTCGAGTTCGTGCTTATAGTCAGTCTGTTAAACAACAGTGGTGGACCCAGGGGTGTTGCACTAGTTGCCCGGGCAGCACCCTTTTTTCTGTGTCCAAAAATAATCTGGACTTCGGTTTTTGAAAATTTTCCTCTTTTTCATATGGGATTTTCATCTAATATCAACCATCCTGTGAATTATGAATTTCTATGGCAAGCAGCAGTTTGAATATCTATATATGCCTAAGGGTGCAGTTGCCCAAACAAGGAGTCCACTACTTATACTCTAAACAATAGGGGACTAATCCTCTTTTGTTTACATATTAGTAGGGTCTCCAGTCAGGTCAGTGGTTAAGGCTCCACAGACTGTCTACCTTATCGTATTGTTCTAATGTCACGGTGTGGTGATCACCCTGTCCGTTGAGAGAGGATAAACCATCTGTTGGAATTAGGTATATAGGTTAATTGTTATTTCAAAGGTAGAGTCCACTTCATGAAATATGAATAGAGGTTACACAACGAATGGTTGTTGAATATGGTATTTATTTCACTCGAGTTAGTTAATTTTCAAAAGTTACAAAAGTTACAAAAGTTACAAAATACACGAGCTTTAGCGAGTGTCTTTCTGTAACTTTGAAAATTAACTAACGAGAGTGAAATAAATACCATACTTAACAACCAAGAGTCGTGTGATCTGTGTCTACCACAATCTCATGATCAGTCGGAAATAACATACACGCATGTGTTTGTTGACAAGGCTGGCGTAGTGATATGACCCATATGTAAAAAGTCACTCATTAATATTCAAATATGACATTTTTTTTACAAATTTAATAATTGTCAAAATTAATGTTTCGGCAACAACTTCATGAAAAAATATAATAGATGAACGACTTTTGATATTGAGAGTATCAGTATTACATTAATTTATATAAATTAACCACAGACTATATGCGCGTAAGCATATCGTACGAAGTCTACCTCCCGCCAAGTGATGAAGATGAACGTATCGCTGTCAATGTCCAAAACCATAGGCCTACGTTTCTTCGTGATGGTTCTCTGGTTGACCTTTATTGTGAAAGTTCAGCCATAGTCAGGCCGTCCATATAGTGATAACGAGACGTTGGGGGAACGAAATATTTCCCGACACTGTGACAGATCTTGTTTTGGTTTCACGACCTGGACACGCAAAGGTGTGACGTCGAAACGATATCGAGCGACTGTAGCAATTTTGCCTGAAACTAACGATTAAATCTTTAAGTATCACCTTCTTTTAATATTGCCTTAATAACTCCATTTTCCGCATAACCTCACAAAGTCACCAACATTTGTCGAATGTTGACAGCAGACGACGTAAACAAAACAGCATGTGGCAAAGGGCGTGGAAAAAGTCGTTCCGGTCAAAGTTCATCTTCTCGACCAATCAAAACTCTTGAAGGTCATATACCACGTGTGGTATATAACTCATATTTATCTAACAGTTTGCGTGTTTATACAATGATCTGAGAGTGGAATAACACAGCGTATTGTGGTAGAAACCTGTATTTTCACCTGATCACCAGGAGTGATTTATATATATACCTATTCAAAAATGTAAATTTCAAACATTTCAAAGACAATAAAGCATCCACCTTAGCATCACGTTATCAGGTGAATAATAATCAATGTTAGCATAAAAGCCTGGCATGTATATATATATCCTTTTCAACAGGTGTACATTAATGCATGCATACAAATTCACAACAAGAGGCCCAGAGGGCCCTAGGGTTGTGGCCAGACCCCAGGATCAATTCTAATATCATGACTGCATTTGTCTCTTTTTGCCCAGCATTTGTATATATAGTTTTGGGGTGGGGATCTCAACCGTTTCAAAGTTATGACCCAGGGGTTATGTCTGCAAGGGTGGGGCAGACCCTGGGGTCAATACTAATATCATGACTGCATTCGTCTCTTTATATGCCCAACAATTGTATATATAGTTTTGGGGTGGGGATCTTAACCGTTTCAAAGTTATGACCCAGGGGTTAAGTCTCCAAGGGTGGGGACAGACCCGAGGGCCATCCTGGAAGCAAATATGCATTCCTTTCTTTATACTCAGCAATTGTATATATGGTTATATGGTGGGGATCCCATTTCCAAGTATATTTTTTTTTGGCCCCACCCCTTTGCCCAGGGGATCAGCCCCTCCATTTGTACAATTTTGAATCCACGCCTCCCATGAATGCTTCCGACCAAATATGATCAATATCCATGGTATAGTTCTACGGAAGAAGTCGTTTCTAGCAATATAGCTAAATTGCCCCCTTTTGGCCCAGCCCTCAGCCCCCTGGGGGGTCAGCCCCACCATTTGTAAAATTTTAAATCCCCACCACCTAGGGATGCTTCCAGTCAAATAAGATTGACATCTATCTCTTAGTTCCAGAGAAGAAGTCGCTTAAAGTAATATAGCTAAATAACCCTTTTTGGCCCCGCCCCTCAGCCGCCACGAGGGTCAGCCCCACCATTTGTACAATTTTGAATCCCTGCCTCCCATGAATGCTTCCGACCAAATATGATCAATATCCATGGTATAGTTCTACGGAAGAAGTCGTTTATAGCAATATAGCTAAATTGCCCCCTTTCGGCCCCGCCCCTCAGCCCCCTGGGGGGTCAGCCCCACCATTTGTAAAATTTTGAATCCCCACCACCTAGAGATGCTTCCAGTGAAATATGGTTGATATCCATCTCTTAGTTCCAGAGAAGAAGTCGCTTAAAGCAATATAGCCAAATTGCCCCCTTTTGGCCCCGCCCCT
>NW_018408697.1:36312-45634 GCF_002113885.1 Mizuhopecten yessoensis
GGGGGGTCAGCCACACCATTTGTACAATTTTAAATCCCTGCCTCCCAGGAATGCTTTTGATCAAATATGATTGATATCCAGTGCACAGTTCTACAGAAGAAGTCGTTTGTAGCAATATAGCCAAATTGCCCCCTTTCAGCCCCGCCCCTCAGCCCCCTGGGGAGTCAGCCCCACCATTTGTACAATTTATAATCACCACCACCTAGAAATGCTTCCAGTCAAATATGGTTGATATCCATCTCTTACAGACCCTGGACCGTTTTTCTTTTCCGTTAAAACGCAAACGCAACGCAAACGGAACACAAACGCAACGCAAACGGAACACAAACGCAACGCAAACGGAACGCAAACGCAACGGAAATGCAACGGAAACGCAACTCAAACGGAACGGAAACGCAACGGAAACGCAACTAAAACTCAACGCAAATGCATACAAACCGTTTGGTTAAACACGGCCCTAAAACGCAGTTCATAGCAGACAAATAACGGACTGAGATTTAGATGTACTTGCTCGCGGAAGCGTGTCGGTCTCTGACCCTAACTCTGACCTGTATTTACCTATACAGCGCTGGTGTGTTATTTGCACAGCGGCGGATGCAGATGTACTTATAGGCAATATTTTCCCAGTCAGCACCAAAAAAATAATTTATATGATGATTTGTCCCCCATTTTTTCGTGAATATTGATAATTCGTTTTGAAATGGAATTAAACTTCTTATGGTATCCGTTTGGAACTCAACAGTACATTACATTTAACATCTAATCACTAAACTTACACAACGCAAACACACATTCCTTTTTATGAATTCATAAGATTAAAAGTATATTTGATGTTAGTGGTTTCTTACTTATCTTTTTTTTAAATTCTATATTTTCCCCAAATATTTTTTCAAGGTGAAGTTGAAAAGGGAATAGTGTTGAACAATGGTTCTTTGACATCAACAATACATATGGATAAGTCTAGTGGGTAGTTTATTTTTTTAGTCTCAAATTCTGAATTTGTTGCTAAAAAAATATTTAATCAATTTGTTGAAAAATAATAAACAACTCAAACTAAATAACGTACGTGTAATTGTTTGATTTTATTAACTAGGCGATCGCAAATGTTCAAAAGGAGATGAAATATTAAACTTGTGTTTGGAAAAGATTGGATATGAATAATCATTCCTGTATTATCTTACAAATCCAACTGAAATGCTGCAAGCGAATTTCGTGTAATTATTGGGTTTGTTTTCTTAAAATTGTCCTGCTCTACTTATATCTCAAACAGGTATAATTCTATGATATTCTCGTTAGTGGTATTATTTGATAATTATAATCAGTATTATATGAATGATATTGAAACCGGAGCGTTTGTTATATGTATCTTATCTATACATCTAACAACACAACATACATGTATACATTCTATGCACCCTGTTACGCTTAAGCACACTCATTGCTGTACCCACGGACTCAAATAATCTAATTCCGTGCTGTACCCTCATGTTACACATTTTCATTTGTCTGAGTGATGAAAACATAATCTGAAATCTGAACTACTTGTGTAATTCCCTCCTTAAAACAGCCTTGAACCAAAGTTTTGTATTGCTTTTTCTTGACAGTCATTTTGAAAAGTATATTGCACAAACAGCACTGATTTCACTATCCTAAACAATAGTGAATTAATCCCAACTATCATCTGTTTTTTGCTTTTACCCGGCCTTACATTTATTATTGTTTAAACATGTGGTCACCCCTAGCCTGTTACCTGCGGCTATTGTTATTTCGAAGGTAAAGACCACAAGGTAACTACCTGTGGTTTCAGGCACAGGGACCCGGGAATTTGCTACAGTTGTTTGTTCGTACCTATCACGCTGTGTAGTAATATTAGATGTTCTTCTTCTTCTCCTTTTCTTGTGATAAGGCGTCATGTAGATTAACTTAATCTGAGAATTTAGGAAGTATAAATTATATGTTTTAGTGGTTAACACTATTTCTCGAAATAATTGCCGCCCCTCCTTCTAACCGCACCCAAGAAATGTACCCTGAATGTTTTGCTATATCAAGCTATGAAAATGCTTTGTTTAATACAATCAAAGGAAGTGCGAACATAGTAGTTGACTCCGTTTCCGAGATATTGTGATTTATCTGAAAAACACACCTTTGGCTCAGCGGCGATCGCCTCGATATTGGTAGCCCACATATGTGACGTCACAAGTTCAACGCTGCCAAAACAGGCCTTTACCGGGAAGCTTTGATCGTGCGTTCCATATGAGAGCTTTTTAGCTACGTATTTGATATATTCCGTCGTCACTTACTTGTGTAGGTAATATCTAAAGTAATACATACATATATTTTGTTTTCCCCATTTTAATGAAGAAATTAGTTCCTACTGAGAAGGCAAATGATGTGCTGTATGCGGGTGTCCTAACACACATGCGGATGCTATCTCAATAAATCTGTATTTTTACATAATTCGTTAATCTAGTGAATGTAAATATTATACTTTGTATTTTGATCTCTAGAAAATGTATTGGTCACCCATATACAATACAAAGCAATTGAGTCAAAATTGAGTCAAATTAACGTAGGCGAACACCACCCCTTTCTTTACAAAATGTAGATATACGTTTGAAACAGACGAAAACATGCACCGGTACAATAATTTATGCTCCAATTGAGCAGCAACCCGATTACTTTTACCCCCAGTAATAAAATATTGAAACATTTTTTTATTCTTTATGGAATTAAACACATGATAGACATACACACCAATTTAAACAAAACAAGAGGCCCATGGGCCTTAAAGGTCACCTGATATATTTATACAGAGAGTTGATTTTGTTTTTAACATGAACAGAAATATTATTCAAAGTGACAAAAAACAATAAAACCACCTTATTCAATATCTAGCATACAGATTTCAGACTAAAAAGTATTTGAAACTAGCACCTCTGATTCTAAACAAGGAAAATGAAGAAAGTTTAGCACACTGACTCCTTTGAGCCCCATCCTACAGCTCTTGGAGGTAGGGCTGGCTTAAAATTTTCAAAGTATCAAACTGTCAACTCAAGATTATAATTCCAATCAAGTTATTAATATGTAATATTCAAAGTATCATTTGCCATTATAAACCACAATAAATTTTGCCCCCCCCCCCCCCCCCTCCTTCCCCAGGGGGTAAACGTGAGACCCTAGGGTCATAAAACTTAAGACCCTTCCATCTATGAAGAGTATTTGATTCTATCATATCTGGGTCTTGAGAAGAAGATTTTTGCAATTTCAGTCAATTCAACCCTTTTTTGCCCCACCCATCAGCCCCTGGGGGTCAGTCAGGGCTCATATGTGCATACTATCAAACTGCTACCTAATACTGATAATGCTAACCCAAATTGAATTACTTCCAATGGAAATTAAACAAATGTTGGCCCAAAATGTGATTTCCCAATATAAACTATAGTAAAGTTTACCCCCTCCCCAGGGGGAAACATGAAACCCCAGGGTCAAGAAATTCACAATTTTGGAAAAGCACCTTAAGACCCTTCCATCTATGAAGAGTATTTGATTCTACCAAATCTGGGTCTTGAGAAGAAGATTTTTGCAATTTCAGTCAATTCAACCCTTTTTTGCCCCACCCATCAGCCCCTGGGGGTCAGTCAGGGCTCATATGTGCATACTATCAAACTGCTCCCTAGTACTGATAATGCTAACCCGAATTGAATTACTTCCAATGGCAATTAAACAAATGTTGGTCCAAAATGTGATTTCCCAATATAAACTATAGTAAAGTTTACCCCCTCCCCAGGGGGGAACATGAAACCCCAAGGTCAAGAAATTCACAATTTTGGTAAAGCACCTTAAGACTCTTCCATCTATGAAGAGTATTTGATTCTACCATACGGTTTTATACGGTTTTCAACATTTTTGTTTTTGGATTATATAAATAAAACTAAAATAATATCAAAATATTAGTTTTTATTTTCATTCAGGGTACACATTAAGACTCTCGGGTCCCTGTGGACGCAGATACGTCCTTTGTCGACGTATCTAAATTAAATTTCTGAAATCTGGGAATTTAGGAAGTATAAATTAAATGTATCTCAACCAACACTTGGGGAGAATGATTACTCCCGACATATCAGGATAAGCCCAAACAAACATTATTATAAGTAATTAAATAGCTTATACTACTTTGTATACGTCTCTGATTTAACTTCAGGGTATATAATAATGAAGAATGAAGATGAGTAACACTTAATGCGTCGGAAACGTATGGTTGTGAGGCAGAGATAGCAAAGGATTTCAAGGGATTAGGGGGTTGGATTAGTGTTTATTATTTGAAATAGTCTGAATGTGCTTTATGTAATCAATCTGATTCAAATTAGATTTAGATTACTAGTACCGTAACAAGAGGCCCAAGGGCCTTAGCGGTCATCTGAGTTATATCATAGGTACTGGTAGCTTTATTTTATTGTTTAGATGTGATGTGGAAATCAGCATGTAAATTAAGTGAAATACAATACTTGTCATGTCATCAAAGGATAAGAATTTGAAAATATTGGTAAATGTTCCCTTTGGGGCCCCGCCCTAGCCCCTGGGGAGGGGGCAGGAATCCCAATTTTACAAAGTAATACTCTCATTCACCAAAGATGATTCTGACTAAGTTTGAGTAATTTTCTGCTGAAAATGGATAAATATACCCAAAAGTGTTATTTCCCTATATAAACTAAAGTAAACTTTACCCCCTCCCCAAGGGAGAACGAATAGCTCAGGGGTCCTAAAATTTACAATTTAAGTAAAGCCCCTGATGATCTTTCTTTCCATGCAGAGAAAATGACTGTAGTACCTCGGAATCTGGAGAAGAAGATTTTGAAATATTGGTAAATTTTCCCTTTGGGGCCCCTCCCTGGCCCCAGGGGTTGGGGTAGGAATCTCAATTTTACAATTTGAAACCATCTTCCTCCAAGGATAAATCTCACCAAGCAAAAATAATTTCCTACAGAAAGTTGTCAAAATATACCCAAAAGTGTTATTACCCTATATAAACTACCCAAAAGTGTTATTACCCTATATAAACTATAGTAAACTTTACCCCCTCCCCAAGGGAGAACGAATAGCTCAGGGGTCCTGAAATTTACAATTTAAGTTAAGCCCCTGATGATCTTTCTTTCCATGCAGAGAAAATGACTGTAGTACCTCGGAGTCTGGAGAAGAAGATTTTTGAAATATTGGTAAATTTTCCCTTTGGGGCCCCGCCCTGGCCCCAGGGGTTGGGGTAGGAATTCCAATTTTACAATTTTGTAGCCTCATCTACCAAGGATGATTCTGACCAAGTTTGAAAAAAATCCATCAATTGGTTCTTGAGAAGAAGTTGAAAATGTAAAAAGTTTACACACGACGGACGGAAAGCGATTAGAATAGTCACTTGAGCAAAGCTCAGGTGACCTAAAAATTATAAAAGGGTGTGGGGGAGGGGTTAGGCGGTACCGATGTCATCAACGCCGACTTCAGTATCTGACGAATGACGGCATCATTTCTTTTAAAATAATTTTCTGACATACATAATAGTTTTATTTTTCAAAAGTTCCTTTCTTAAATCTGCAACAAAGAGGTATTTTGATAGGAAATGAAATATATCATTTATATCTTATAATTGGCACAAACATGTCCAGTATATAAAACCGTCCTTTTGTATGGTGACTATATGTAACTTTTTTCAGATATAAGATAAGCAACTGATTCGTGTGTCAAAAGGTTGAATGAGTTTAGTATATATTCCGAATTTCAAAAGAACAAATCAAACTTTACACTGTATCTATCTAAAACAAAACATATTTTTCAACTTCTTTAATATCTCTAAGCACATTTTATTGTACTTAAAAATCATAAATTTATGTTTCTAGTTGTAACTATTTTATGATAATTTCAGCAAAATCACAATGTAAATCCTAACGTGTGAAGTCATCTTATATCAAATCCTTTTTGCTAATTTACCTGGATATGTAAACCAGAACAGACCGGTGTGTTAGTTACGATGACCATGATCGCTATCAGGGGTGGCCTTAGCTCAGCGGGGGTGCACTACCCCTCACCGGTACCTTACGTTTAGCTCCCTGGGCATCCCCATTTCAGTAAAGCCAGAGCACACGCATGTACGTACTGGTTGGTCGTCTACTGAAAGGCTGCAAGGCGGCACGTATAATACTGGACGTAAAACTATCAAAATCAATCTGTACTTGCTCTTATTTTAAGATTCAGCTACCTATTTTTTGTCAGCACATCAGACCAGAAACATAAACGTCTCTGATCAGACACTTTGTTTAAAAAGTTTTGTTTAAAAAAATAAACATTGGGCGGTTCAAACAGAGGCGTATAAAACCAGTACATACACTATAGTATAGTAACTTGGTAGTGAAGCGGACGTAAAACCTATCAATCAATCAATTATAGTATAGTATATATGTCTCTGGTTAAAGGATTTTAAAAGGGGATGGCCGGGGTAGTTTCTGTGTTGTGGTCCTTACACCAAAGGTACGAACCTTTTTGATGTGGCTCTAGATGTAAATCGAAGAATCTCGTCGGTATCACCCGGGACAGATTTTGAGTACAATTTTTTTTTTAAGGTTTCTTTAATGTTAATCGTTTTTTAATATATTAAGCATAACTTGTACAATGGAAACATAGTAAATTTGATGCTAATAATTATTTCACTATGATTAACAATACAGTAAAACCTCACTCCGGACATTATAACTCGAGTTGACATTTCCTGTTGTCTGCAATATTAGTGAGGAAATATAGACAACCCGAAACTTTTGGACCTACAGTTTTTTCCGTCTCTGCCTCTAAACTCGTTGAAGGGGGCATTTTAATCCAAAATGAAATTCGTCATCCACGCCAATTTGAATGGACAAAGTCTAACGAACGGGACCTACATTCCGATTGTTTCTAGATTCAATTAAAACATTGTTTACCTTGTCCTCCATGTTAGATAAAAAGCAGGACGGACCACTCCGTTAGTTGTAGCGATTGTTTAAGATCCCCGATGTACACGAGAGTACTATGTACGTGTGTGAGAAAGGGTTGGAGGAATGAAACACTGCTGGGGTGGGTCACCCCGAATACAGATTATAAAAGGCGTTTGTAAAAAATACAATTAAATCATCTCTATATTTGTAACTAAATAACTGTGTCGCTTTACGTAAAACAGCAACAGCTAAATCATGAGACATTTGCAGTTTTGGTACAAATAAACTTCAATATTTCGATTTCTATTCGCAGACGACAGGTCGATTAATACCGAGAGAAACCAGTATGTACCCTTTATGGAATACAATATAGCAGATATACACTATTTCAAAAAAAGTACAAGCTATATAGGAAGATTACATGCAATTAATTGTTTCCAATCCTTTCCAGGACTTACCACACAACTGCTAATCAGGGGCGGGATCACCATTCCAGATTTCCAATTTTGTGGACACATTTGGACTGAATCACGTCAAGTTATGTCAAGTTAATCAACAAAAAAAGTATCTGCTAATATTCCTCAGGTTCATATTTTTCTAAGAAAGCTCATGTGCTGTATTAATGTACTATTCCTTCCTTTACCACCCATACCATCCTATATCGTCTATACTTCCTATATCACCTGTCCTATACCCTCCTACAGTAACTATACGTCCTATACCACCTATACCCTTCTTCATCATCTATACTTCCTAAACCATGTATACCTTCCTTACATCACCTATACATCATATACCACCTATACCCTCCTACATCACCTTTATTTCCTATATCACATATACCCTCCTACATCACCTACACATCCTATACCACCTATACCCTCCTACATCATCTATACCTAATTCTAAACCACCTATACCCTCCTACATCATCTATACCTTCTAAACCACCTATACCCTCCTACATCACCTTTACTTCCTATATCACATATACCCTCCTACATCACCTTTACCTCCTACATCACCTATACTTCCTATACCACCTTGCCCATCCTACATCATATTTACTTCATATACCACATATACCCTCCTACATCACGTACACGTCCTATACCATATATACCCTCCTACATCACCTATACTTCCTATACCGCCTTTACCATCCTACATCATCTTTACTTCATATACCACATATACCTTCCTACATCACCTTTACTTCCTAAACAAACTTTACCCTCTTACATCACATATACTTCTTATAACCACTTATACCCTCCTATATCACCTTAAATAACTATATCCTCCTACATCACCTTTACTTCCTATACAACATATACCCTCCTACATCACCTACACGTCCTATACCACATATACCCTCCTACCTCACCTTTACTTCCTATACCACATATACCCTCCTACCTCACCTTTACTTCCTATACCACATATACCCTCCTACCTCACCTTTACTTCCTATACCACATATACCCTCCTACCTCACCTTTACTTCCTATACCACATATACCCTCCTACCTCACCTTTACTTCCTATACCACATATACCCTCCTACCTCACCTTTACTTCCTATACCACATATACCCTCCTACCTCACCTTTACTTCCTATACCACATATACCCTCCTACCTCACCTTTACTTCCTATACCACATATACCCTCCTACCTCACCTTTACTTCCTATACCACATATACCCTCCTACCTCACCTTTACTTCCTATACCACATATACCCTCCTACCTCACCTTTACTTCCTATACAACATATACCCTCCTACATCACCTACATGTCCTATACCACCTATACCCTCCTACCTCACCTTTACTTCCTATACAACATATACCCTACTACATCACCTACATGTCCTATACCACCTATACCCTCCTCCCTCACCTTTACTTCTTTACCCTCCTACGTATACGCCACCTTAACTTCATTTCCCACCTATTACCTCCTACGCCATCTATACTTCCTATACCACCTATACCCTCCTACCTCACCTTTACTTCCTATACCACCTATACCCTCCTACCTCACCTTTACTTCTTTACCCTCCTACGTATACGTCACCTTAACTTCATTTCCCACCTATTACCTCCTACGTCATCTATACTTCCTATACCACCTATACCCTCCTATACCACCTATACCCTCCTACGTCATCTATACTTCCTATACCACCTATACCCTCCTACGTCATCTATACTTCCTATACCACCTATACTTCCTATACCACCTATAACCTCCTACGTCATCTATACTTCCTATACCACCTATACTTCCTATACCACCTATAACCTCCTACGTCATCTATACTTCCTATACCACCTATACTTCCTATACCACCTATAACCTCCTAC
>NW_018408697.1:51864-57242 GCF_002113885.1 Mizuhopecten yessoensis
CCACACCCCCACCCCACCCCCCTATTATGATAACAACTGAATAAAACACCGGACTGAACTACGGCCGGTAACGAGTGTAGCATACCTGGTCAATCGGTAATCCTGTTACTTCGGACACCGGCTGTAACAGCCCCGAACCCTGGTAAAACTGACCAACGTGAACCATCTTTTATGTATTCCTGGTTTTCGGTTTACAAGTTCTGCCAATCCCTCTGAAGTATACGCGTGTGCATGGAGTTAGCTAAAGGACAAATTATGTCTATCACTCAGAGTTTAGCCAATGGCGTTGTAAACAACGTTAGGGTTATTACAACGCTTTCTTCAAATGAAAGTAATACATTTACAAGCGTTTCTGAGACTTCCGAAAGAACGGAGGTAGGTAAATCTTGTACCCCGTTCCCGGACCCGGACTGAAACCCCGTACCGGGAATATAAAGATATTGTAATATCTCAATAACGCGATCGTTTATAATTTTTATGAAAATATAGAATAATTTCAAACATTATTTTCTAAATGTAACAATTACAAAAATGTTTATTTATTATCTAATAATTTAGAAATCGGCGATAATGTGTTTTTCAAGGGGGTAAAACTTGTACGCCGCAGTCAACCGTGAAAAAAATCACTAGAAATTTAGGGAAAATTAACATGTTATTTTCAGATATATAGAAGAAAATACCTTACTGTTTATAATTATGTAAACTTCGTTGAAATAAACGACATATTTCACATGAAATTCTGACTTTGTTGTGATCGCTGGTGTTTTGTTTACTCCCGTACCCGTACTAACGGGACATCACTCTGTCAAGCTGTCGTTATCAAGTAGAACTCTTAGCCATTCGTAAGAGATTGTCAAATATAATAGAAGGTAAAGAAGATACAAAAGATGTAAGTATTATAGCTGAGTCAGTAGCAGACATACAATGTAGTGATGGTGTAAGTATATCTGAACCAGTTGTAAGTACCAGTCCTAAGGTAAAACAAAGAAGACGACTTTCATTACCAAAAAAGAACAAACCGAATGGAAGTGATATTTTAGTGGATCTTTCAGATGACAGACCGTCGCTTATTAAGTCCGCAGAAACAAGACGTATCTGGATGGCTAACGGTAAAAGTACGCTAAGTTTTAAGGATAAAAATGATTTATTAATTGATAACAAACTATGTGGTAATATCATGTGTGTCATGTGTTACGTACAAGATAATTTAAAGAAACAGTTTCCTAATATAGGCGGAATGCAAGATACAGCTTATGCTCCAATTTTGACAAACAATAAGTGGGACTATGCACTCAGAATGAAACCAACTAGCGCTGCGCATGCATCAGCACAAATTCTTCAAACAGGTGAGGACCATTGGGTAGTGTCAGTACAGGAGGTAGATAGTGGGGAAGTATACATTCTTGATAGTTTGATAGGAAATACGAAAAATAAGGGTCATTTGTCAGCTTCTTTAGAAATGCAGTTGTCATCATCATATGGGGAAAATAGAAAAGTTTTAAAAACAGTATTACCAAATGTGTAACAACAGAAAAACGGGGTTGATTGTGGGGTTTTTGCTATCGCTAACTTGGTCGAAATTTGTTTCAATGGGTTTAACGGGAGTGAAGAGTTAGAGTTTGACACCACTTGCATGAGACAACATCTTGGAAAAGCATGTAATTCCAATGGAATCTTTACTAAATTTCTGAAAATAACATGTTAATTTTCCCTAAATTTCTAGTTATTTGTGAAAACCCGTGATTTTCGCGGTTGACTGCGGCGTAACGTAAGTGCAGGCGAATTCGCCATGCACCCAAATTCGCCACCCTGTGACGAAAATGCCATATGACGTCATAATACATAAGATGTGACGTAAATAACGTCACCATAGTCTTCAACACAGTTAAAGCCTTCAAATATTTTGACAAGAATAGGCATAAGAAGGGAAAAGCTATACTTTTAATTAAAACAGTTATGAAATATCTTGTAACAGAACAAATCTTAAAATTTTGGTCTGTGCGACGGACATCTCGTCAACTGAACTCATTAATCTGAGGCCAGTTGGTTGTTATTTAGTGTTTTGTTACATACTTTGACATGAAAATACCCATATCTTAACGCTTATTGCAGTTAATTAAATGCTAGTAAATTGTTGTTTTTTTCTACAAGTGTACTTTGGTACATGTACNTTTTTTTTCTTTCTACAAGTGTACTTTGGTACATGTACAATGTACTGACGATCCACTACGAGTTTATGGAAATGACGATCGGAAAGATCCGCGATTTGATTATTCGTCAGTTTTCATTTTCATGCAATGTGTGTTTAGAATACAATCAACCAGTATCTATTTTTAAAAGTATTGTTTGAGTCTTACGTTCAACAATCTTACAACACTTACATTAAAATATCATCTAGACATTTTCTATATCTGAAAGGAATTTGTTGTCGGTCTGAAAGTGCTGCTATACAATCACATGCTGATTGTACGTTAAGACCAACAATTATCAAAAACTGTTTTTTACATGAAAACCCTCTCATCCAGACCCGTGATGAAAAAAATATAATATTGGGTAGATTTGGAAATTTATATATGTTAAGGACTGAGTCTTTATTGCGTATCATGTAAATTAACATCATCTCAGCCGATACCCGTCATCTTTCTTAAACAACATTAATCAGTTTCTTCAAGTTACCGAAAACTAACTATCACAACTAAGAAAAGCCATGTATTTCAATGTTTATCATTGTTACACACACACATTTGGAACTGTTCGTATCAGTACAGCTTGTGTAACATAAACATACAAAATTTTACATTTAAACATTTAGATTACTTGTAAATTAGTTAAATGTTTGAAGGTGGCGAAACTGCCTGCACCTTTGAGCAAAACCACGGAAGGCCTGATGACGTCACAAATGTTGCTGCGTGACGTCATTCAGGCGNCGGTGCTCGTCGACATTTTGATACATGCCTATTTGGTCGAATTATTAACAGAAACCCTTACCAATGTGACGAATGTGCCTTCACTGACGTTACAAGTTTTACCCCCTTGAAATACACATTATCGCCGATTTCTAAATTATTAGATGATAAATAAACATTTTTGTAATTGTCACATTTAGAAAATAATGTTTGAAATTATTCTATATTTTTATAAAAAATTATAAACGATCGCGTTAATGAGATATTACAATATCTTTATATTCCCGGTACGGGGTTTCAGTCCGGGTCCGGGAACGGGGTACAAGATTTACCTACCACCGGAAAGAACAACACGAACGATCACTATTCAGATTTTTTTGGTCAAGAATGGAGAACTCGTGTTTGTTTGAACAAGCAAAAACTGAAGAAAGCAAAGGGAATCGCGATAAAGCTTTGGAACAATACACACAATTTATAAATTTGACTTGTAGAAATGACCGATCTAACTACAGTAAATACATGTAAGTACTATACTATACCACAGTGTTAAATGCCCTCCTTTCATTTTGACTTTGTCCCTACTTGACCGATAGGCCTTATATACCAAAGTCTAACTGAGTTCACAGTCTCTGTATGTCATGCTTCACGTAGGTAGGTCAATAACTATTTAGCTCTGCTAGATCATAACTTAAGGCAGATGTGGATTTTGTTGTGTTCTTGAGCTAGTCAATTGATCTTCGCCACTCAACTACACCCACCCAGATCAGTGTAAGTGGTATTGCACTCAAATCAAATCAAAAGTTTTATTTAACGTCGGTATGGTTAAAAACAATACAACATTAGCTCTAATATGAGCTATTAAAACCGACAAATAAAATGGCATGCAAAGTTACACAATAAATATTTGGCAAAAAAACATATTAAAAGATGAGCACGATCTAATAGAGAGGTGACATAAGTAGAGGTAAGCTGTAGCTAAAAACATGTATAACACTGTATTGTGAGCCTATGTGTTTTGTCTAAATGTGTTGCATTTGGGCCCATACCAGCTGTTTATTAGTGTCTTAAATTGTGTTAGTGTAGTTGTTGTTCTGAAGTGGTCTGGTAGGGCATTCCATATTTTAGGTGCTTCAGATTGAAATGAGTGTTTACCATACTTTGTAGTCCTAACATGTGGTATATCTGCTGTGTTGTGATATCTGAATGTGTATGATTTTTCTGTGATGTTGATAAGGTCGTGTAAGTATGTTGGTGTCTGTTCATTTGTGATTTTAAATACTTCTATTGCAAAGTTTCTGAGTCGTCTGATTTTGAGTGATGGTAATTTTGAACAGGCTAGTAGATTTTCATATGTATTTTCGTGTTCATCATATATAAATTTTAAAGCCCTTTCTTGGATTTTTTCCATTTTTAGGTCACCTGAGCTTTGCTCAAGTGACCTATTCTAATCGCTTTCCGTCCGTCGTCGTCCGTCGTGCGTAAACTTTTACATTTTCAACTTCTTCTCAAGAACCAGTGGATGGATTTTTTTCAAACTTGGTCAGAATCATCCTTGGTAGATGAGGCTTCAAAATTGTAAAATTGGGATTCCTACCCCAACCCCTGGGGCCAGGGCGGGGCCCCAAAGGGAAAATTAACCAATATTTCAAAAATCTTCTTCTCCAGACTCAGAGGTACTACAGTGATTTTCTCTACGTGGAAAGAAAGATCATCAGGGGCTTTACTTAAATTGTAAATTTCAGGACCCCCGAGCTATCCGTTCTCCCTTGGGGAGGGGGTAAAGTTTACTATAGTTTATATAGGGAAATAACACTTTTTGGTATATATTTTATCCATTTTCAGCAGAAAATTACTCAAACTTAGTCAGAATCATCTTGGTTGAATGAGAGCTTTACTTAAATTGTAAAATTGGGATTCCTGCCCCATCCCCAGGGGCTAGGGCGGGGCCCCAAAGGGAACATTTACCAATATTTTCAAATTCTTATCCTTTGATGACATGAAAAGTATTGTATTTCACTTAGTTTACATGCTGATTTCAACATCACATCTAAACAATAAAATAAAGCTACCAGTACCTATGATCTACCTCAGGTGACCGCTAAGGCCCTTGGGCCTCTTGTTTGTGTGTTTGTCTCACCGCAAAAGTGCCATGTAAGTGGACAGAAATTAAAATTTGAGAGAATAAATGAATGAATGAAGTTTGCCTAATCTGTTAAGGTGTTTCCTATACGTTTGAGTGAGTTGAGCTGTCTAGATAAGGTGTTTTCCTATACGTTTGAGTGAGTTGAGCTGTCTAGAAAAGGTGTATTCCTATACGTTTAAGTGAATTGAGCTGTCTAGATATGGTGTTTTCCTATACGTTTGAGTGAGTTGAACTGTCTAGATAAGGTGTTTTCCTATACGTTTGAGTGAGTTGAGCTGTCTAGAAAAGGTGTATTCCTATACGTTTGAGTGAGTTGAGCTGTCTAGATA
>NW_018408697.1:71569-81866 GCF_002113885.1 Mizuhopecten yessoensis
TTTTTAACAATGGTCTGACATGTGCCTTCTTGAAACATAATGGAACCTTTGACTCAACCAATGATTTATTCATGATTGCGGTAATCAAAGGAAGCAGTGCTTCAAGACATTGCTTTAATAGGTCTGTAGGCAGTGGATCAAGCTCACAGGACTTCGATTGCGAGGTCATGATAATGTTGCGCAACTCGTCCTGGGTTGTTGGTGAGAGCTTTGTCAATGGTTCCCCATCAAATGCAATGTCAGCAGTCATGACAGAGATGTCAATGTCAGCAGAGGTGTTCACTTCGGTAATATTTTTCCTGATTGAGCTGATTTTATTCAGAAAGTAATCACTGAACTTGCTTGCTAAGTCTTTTTCAGAATTACAGCTTGGTAGGATAATTTCACCTTTCTGTCCCATTAGGTTTTTGGTGAGTCTAAAAAGTTGTCTTTTATCCTTGCCACATCCTTCGATTTTTTCCGAATAATAAGCCTTCTTTGACTGAAAGAGCAGTGAACCAACTAGCCGACATTGCTCTCTATAAATCAGTTGGTGAACGGTTAATTTGGTCCGTCGCCACCGTCTCTCTGCTTGTCTACGTTTCTGTTTTTCCGCGCGGAGATTTTCATTATACCGCGGGGCATTTGGTCTCACAGTTATCACCTTAGTTTGCAGAGGTGCGTGTTTCTCTATAAGGGCTTCTATACCAAATGGGTATGCTTCAACAAGATCATCAACCTCGCCTTCATTAGATTGAAGGGCGGAACAAGACTGAATGTCATTGTTGAAATCTGGTATTGAAATTTCGCGGAATTTCCGGAAGCTCACTTCTTTCCTTGCACGAGCTGGCTTACTACAATTCAGTGTTGTGTGGACAGCAAGATGATCACCAGATTGGTTCCCCTTTACATCACTTAGACATGGATCAATGACTGAAATAGCTCCATGAATGACTGAGTTATCTTCCCTCGTTATGACCACATCCAGTGTGTGGCCATGGGTGTGTGTAGCTTCTGTCACATGCTGAATCAGACCCCTGGAATCTAGTAGACCAGTGAACTGGCAAGTCAACATTAGATTGATCGTCTAAGTGGAAATTTAGATCACCCGTGATAATAATCTCTTGTGGTACAACAACTTGGTGGTCTAAAAAGGTAGACCATTCATCAAAAAACACTGTATTTCGGAAAGCATTCTGTTTAGATGGTGGAGGCCTGTAAATGATACACAATCTAAATTGTTTATCACCAGCAATGACACAACAAGTCATGTGCTCAAAGTGTGTGGATGTGGAAAATGTCGTTTATGAAAATATTTATATAAATATAAACTATTTATGAACCGTTTGCAATTCAGACATATATGAATATGAAAGTTTTATTTAAATTCGGTATAGTTACAAACTACAAAACATAAGCTCTAATGAGCTTTTAACCGAATACATACAAGCATAATTATACAACATAAAAACAAAATCATGCAAGCAAACTAAAAATAGAGAAAGCACACATAAAAAGTAAGCAAGCACTAAAAATGGTAGAGCAATTTATATGCAAGCACATGCAATAACAAGAGGCCCAGAGGGCCTGTATTGCTCACCTGAATATGTTTAAAATAATTGGTATGAAGTAAAGATATAGGTGCTGTAAGTACATATGAAATTTCAGAAAGATCCATCCAGTACTTGAGATATAGCAAGAACAAACTTCAAACAGAGCCCCACCCCTTTGCCCCTAGGGGGGTCATACCCTCCGTTTATACAAAATTGAGACCCCTTAAATGGCCCAAGGATGCTCCAGACTAAATAAGGATAAAATCCCTTAATCCCGATGGTCGAAGAAGGATTTTAAAGGTTTTACCTCTATTTCCTATTGGGCCCCGCCCTTCTGCCCCCTGGGAGACCACACCCACTGCTTATACAAAATTGAGTCCCCTTGGCCCAATGATGCTCCAGACTTAATTAGGATATAATCCCTTAATCCTTTTGTGTAGAAGAAGGATTTTAAAGGTTTTACTTCTATTTCCCCTATTGGGCCCTGCCCCTCAGGTGCCAGGGGGGGCACATCCACCGTTTATACAAAATTTGTTTCCCTTTACCCAAGGACACTCCACACTAAATATGGACCAAATCCTTTCATTCCTACAGAAGAAGAAGGATTATAAAAAAAAAAAAATGCTATGTTTCCCCTATTGGGCCCCTACCCTCAGGCCCCTGGGGGGTCAGACCCATGGTTTATACAAAATCGGTACCCCTTCACCCAAGGATGCTTCAGACTAAATATGGAGTAAATCCTTTCATTCCTGCAGAAGAAGAAGGATTTTTAAGAATTTGCTATATTTCCCATATAGGGCCCCGCCCCTCAGCCCCCAAGGGGGCAAGACCAACTGTTTATACAAAATTGGTTACCCTTAATCCAAGGATGCTCAACACTAAATATGGACCAAATCCTTTCATTCCTACAGAAGAAGAAGGATTATAAAAAAAAAAAAATGCTATGTTTCCCCTATTGGGCCCCTACCCTCAGGCCCCTGGGGGGTCAGACCCATGGTTTATACAAAATTGGTTCCCCTTAACCCAAGGATGCTCAACACTAAATATGGACCAAATCCTGTCATTCCTACAGAAGTAGAAGGATTTTAAAGAATAATTTGCTATGTTCCCCTATTGGGCCCCGCCCCTCAGACCCTTGGGGGGCCAAACCCACGGTTTATACAAAACTGAGTCTCCTTGGCCCAAGGATGCTCCAGACTTAATAAGGATAAAATTCCTTAATCCGTAGGGTAGGAGAAGGATTTTGAAGCTTTTACCTCTATTTCCCGTATTCGGCCCGGCCATCTGCCCCAAGGGGGGCCACACCCACCATTTATACAAAATTGAGTCCTCTTGGCCCAAGGATGCTCCAGACTAAATTAGGATAAAATCCCTTAATTCCTACGGTAGAAGAAGGATTTTGAAGATTTTACCTCTATTTCCCCTATTGGGCCCCGCCCCTCTGCACCCAGGCGGGCCACACCCACCATTCATACAAAATTGAGTCCCCTTGGCCTAAGGATGCTCCAGATCAAATTTAGTCAAAATGTACTTGGCCGTTCAGGACTAGTAGCATTTTAAAGGAAAAGTTGACAGACGGACGGATGACGGACGCTGCGGTATGGCATAAGTTCACCATGGTCCTTCGGACCAGGTGAGCTAAAAATGGACAATAATAACAAAGTGGCACATTGAAATTAACTGAAAGCTTATCTACATGCAGAACAGCGGCCTTCTGAACCATTCCAGGACTTATTAGACTCTTGAAATGAGAGAATGTTGTCCGTCCGGAACACTAACACAATGTAGCAGCAGCAAATTTTAAACTTTTCTTACCATAAGTTGTAGTTCTTATATTTGGCATGTCCAATATATTATTATATCTGAAAAAATATTTAGATTGTTTTACCTTTAACAAATCTTGTAAACATACAGGTGACAGCTTATTTACAATTCTAAAAGTTTCAATTGCCATTGTTCTCATTCTTCCGACTTGCAGAGAAGGCATCTTCGCTTTTTCAAGTAAATTCTCATATGAGCTTGAAAAGTCTTCATATACAAAACGGAATGCTCTTTCTTGCACTTTTTCTATTTTATTAGAATTTTGCTCTACAACTACATGTGCAGAAATGCCATGCCAAAGGGCAAAAATTAAAATTACTTAAAATGAAAGAATGAAAGATGGTTAATTTCCTCAGTCTGTTCTAAAACGTGCCCAAACGTGAGAATATTCAGTTGCTGAGATGCCTCCCTGCAAATCTTACTTATTTGTACATCAAAACTTAGTTGGTAATCAATATCTATGCCAAGCAATCTGATTAAAATCATCTGTTACATGGCTCCGCCTGAACATCTGAATGTGCCGCGGTCAGGGTCACATTCAAGTGACCTTTAGATGAACCAATCAGAGGCACGCTGGCAAAAGGTTGCCAGCGAATCGGAATATCATGGTTGGTAGATAAATAGTGAGGGGTATCGAACAGATTAGTTTTCCAAAACAAATATGGCGGCAGTAACTGACGTTTCTACGACGCCAAGGAAAACATACTCATTGGGTAATAATTGCGTAGGCAACACCGCCATACAGTCTTTATTCTCTAATAAAGCTTTGAATATCTTTTTCTGTTCGGGTTTCCGACGATCAATCTCAAATAACTTCAGAACTCTCGCATCGTTACAACTCTGAGCACCCTTTTGAAAGAGGGTCTCTGATTGGTCAAAATTTAATGAGTATTTATAAATATAAAGGTCACCTGAAGGTGACCCTGACCGCGGCACACTCAGATGTTCAGGCGTAGTACGAAGTTAGCGAAGCCATGTAACATATGATTTTAATCGGATTGTATGCCAAGCAATTTAACAGTTGTTTCACATGACAGTTCAGTGTTTTAAATACGAATACAGGGATTTTAGACCCTTGGGGTACCCCTTTCTGGATGTCAGCCCAGCTACTAAGAACAGAATTTAATTTTATCTGTTGTTTTCTATCACACAATATATGATTTTAGAAGAGAAACTGAATGAGCTGAAACACCATATGCTGACAATTTGTCAAGCAAAATTTCATGTGGGAGGCAGTCAAAAGCTTTTAACAGCAGCAATATAAAGGTTTTTATCAAGTGCTAAACGCCCATCTTCAAGTAGTCGTAGTAGTGTGGTTCGACATCCATGGCCGCGACGGAAAGCACATAGATAAGGATTAAAAATATTTTCAAAAGATTCACCCAGTTGTATCTCAAAAAAAATTTCAAAAACTTTTGGAAAAAATGGGCAGGACACTGACAGGTCTATAAGCATGCTTCATAATATTCGAGAAAACGACATGTTCCAGAATTTTACAGGTGATATGCTAACATCCTCGATATACAGAAGATACACTAACATCCTTGATATCCAGGGGTTACACTAACATCCTTGTTATCCAGGGGTTACACTAACATCCTTGATATCCAGGGGTTATGCTCACCTCCTTGATATCCAGGGGTTACTCTAACATCCTTGATATCAAGGGGTTACACTAACATCCTTGATATCAAGGGGTTATGCTAACATCCTTGATATCAAGGGGTTACGCTAACATCCTTGATGTCCAGGGGTTACGCTAACATCCTTGATATCCAGGGGTTACGCTAACATCCTTGATATCCAGGGGTTACTCTAACATCTTTGATATCCAGGGGTGACGCTCACATCCTTGTTATCCAGGGGTGACGCTCACATCCTTGATATCCAGGGGTGACACTCACATCCTTGATATCCAAAGGTTACGCTAACATCCTTGATATCAAGGGGTTACGCTAACATCCTTGATATCCAGGGGTTACTCTAACATTCTTGATATCCAGGGGTTACACTTACATCCTTGATATCCAGGGGTTCCGCTCACATCCTTGATATCCAGGGGTTACACTCACATCCTTGATATCAAGGGGTTATGCTAACATCCTTGATATCCAGGGGTTACGCTAACATCCTTGATATCCAGGGGTTCCGCTAACCTCCTTGATATCAAGGGGTTCCGCTCACATCCTTGATATCCAGGGGTTACCCTAACATCCTTGATATCCAGGGGTTACACTTACATCCTTGCTATCCAGGGGTTACACTCACATCCTTGCTATCAAGGGGTTACGCTAACATCTACGATATCCAGTTGTTACGCTAACATCCTTGATATCCAGGGGTTACACTTACATCCTTGATATCCAGGGGTTACACTTACATCCTTGCTATCAAGGGGTTACGCTCACATCCTCGATATCCAAAGGTTACGCCAACATCCTTGATATCAAGGGGCTACACTTACATCCTTGAGATCCAGAGGTAACACGTACATCCTTGATATCCAGGTGTTACACTTACATCCTTGATATCCAGAGGTTACACTAACATCCTTGATATCCAGGGGTTACGGTTACATCCTTGATATCCAGGGGTTACGCTAACAGCTTTGATATCCAGGGGTTACACTTACATCCTCGATATCCAAAGGTTATGCCAACATCCTTGATATCCAGGGGTTACACTTTCATCCTTGCTATCAAGGGGTTATGCTAACATCCTTGATATCAAGGGGTTACACTTACATCCTTGATATCCAGAGGTAACACTTACATCCTCAATATCCAAAGGTTACGCCAACATCCTTGATATCAAGGGGTTACACTTACATCCTTAATATCCAAGGGGTTACCCTTACATCCTCGATATCCAAAGGTTACGCCAACATCCTTGATATCAAGGGGTTACACTTACATCCTTGATATCAAGGGGTTACACTTACATCCTTGATATCCAGAGGTAACACTTACATCCTCAATATCCAAAGGTTACGCCAACATCCTTGATATCAAGGGGTTACACTTACATCCTTAATATCCAAGGGGTTACCCTTACATCCTCGATATCCAAAGGTTACGCCAACATCCTTGATATCAAGGGGTTACACTTACATCCTTGATATCAAGGGGTTACACTTACATCCTTGATATCCAGAGGTAACACTTACATCCTTGATATCCAGGGGTTACACTTACATCCTTGATATCCAGAGGTTATGCTCACATCCTTGATATCAAGGGGTTACACTTACATCCTTAATATCCAAGGGGTTACACTTACATCCTTGATATCCAGGGGTTACACTTACATCCGTTATATCCAGGGGTTACGCTAACCTCCTTGATGTCAAGGGGTTACGCTAACATCCTTGATATCCAGGGGTTACGCTAACCTCCTTGATATCCAGGTGTTACGCTAACATCCTTGATATCCAGGGGTTACGCTTACATCCTTGATATCCAGGGGTTACGCTAACATCCTTGATATCCAGGGGTTACGCTCATATCCTCGATATCACTTTATATGGTTGATGTTGTGGCAGATTTTAATCGTACATAGAATTACGGTCGCCTACTAGCTTCGTGCTAGAGGGAAATTCCCTTTAGCTCAGTCAAGGAACCTAGGGAATTTATATATTTTACCATTATGCATGCACATATGTTGATTATTTCTTATATATATACATTTTTGTAGGAAAGAGAAACTTGCACTGGCCTATAACAACCGTGGTTTCCTCCGATATTTACGGGTTGATTTTGATGAAGCCATTGAAGATTATACAAGAAGTGTGAGCCTGGATCCTGATTTGGCCGTAACGTACTACAACCGAGGCACCATCCACTACAGACTCAGTAAGCACCCAACACTGGTACATTTTCATCCTCCTCGATACTCCAGGGCTTGACTCGCTTACGATCTCTGCACCCCTGGAATATGTTATAGCAAAATTGAAGGCACAAAGGTAGCTGTTTGATTGGTCCCAGGTAAAATACCTGACACAATCTTTAGAATTGATCTTCTCTAGGGCATACAGTGTTAGGAATGTATCTTCTCTAGGGCATACAGTGTTAGGAATGTATCTTCTCTAGGACATACAGTGTTAGGAATGTATCTTCTCTAGGGCATACAGTGTTAGGAATGTATCTTCTCTAGGGCATACAGTGTTAGGAATGTATCTTCTCTAGGACACAAAATCTTTAGGATTATCTTCTCTAGGGCACCCAATCTTAAAGATGTATCTTCTCTTGGGCACCAAATTTTAAGGATGTATCTTCTCTGGATCACAAAATCGTAATGATATATCTTCTCTAGGGCAGCCAATCTTGATGATAATCCTCTCTGGGCCAATCAATCTTAAAATTGTATCTTCTTTAGGGCACACAGATTTAGGAATGTATCATCCTCCCTGGGTCACCCAATCTTAAGAATGTCTCTTCTCTGGGGCACCCAATCTTTAGGATTTTTTTCTCTTGGGCACCCAATCTTGAGGATGTATCTTCTCTGTGTCACCCGATCTTAATGATAAATCTTCTCTGGGGCACCCAATCTCAAGGTATATCTTCTCTGGGGCCCCCAATCTCAAGGTATATCTTCTCTGGGGCACCTAATCTCAAGGTATATCTTCTCTGGGGCTCCTAATCTCAAGGTATATCTTCTCTGGGGCACCCAATCTTTAGGATGTATCTTTTCTATGGTAACAAATCTTAAGGATGTATTTTCTCTTGGTCACCCAGTCATAATTATGTAACTTTTCTGGGGCACACAATCTTTAGGATGTATCTTCTCTGGGGCACCCAATCTTGAGAATTATCCTCTCTGGGTCATGTGCACCCAATCTTGAGGATGTATCTTCTCTGGGGCACACAATCTTAAGGATGTATCTTGTCTGGGGCACCCAATCTTAAAGATGTACCTTATCTTGGTCACCCAATCTTAAAGATGTATCTTCTCTGGGGCACGCAGTGTTAAGAAAGTATCTTATTTAGGGTAACAAATCTTAAGGATGTATCCTTCTCAGTGTCAACCAATCTTAAGGATGTATCTTCTCTGGATCACAAAATCGTAATGATATATCTTCTCTAGGGCAGCCAATCTTGATGATAATCCTCTCTGGGCCAATCAATCTTAAAAATGTATCTTCTTTAGGGCACACAGAGTTAGGAATGTATCATCTCTAGGACAGCCAATCTTGAGAATTATCCTCCTTGGGTCACCCCAGGAGGAATCTTCTCCGTGTCAACAGATCTTAATGATGAATCTTCTCTGGGGCACCCAATCTTAAGGATGTCTCTTCCCTGGGGCACCCAATCTTAAGGATGTCTCTTCTCTGGGGCACACAATCTTTAGGATTTTTTTCTCTTGGGCACCCAATCTTGAGGATGTATCTTCTCTGTGTAACCCGATCTTAATGATGAATCTTCCCTGGGGCACCCAATCTCAAGGTATATCTTCTCTGGGGCACACAATCTTTAGGATGTATCTTTTCTATGGTAACAAATCTTAAGGATGTATTTTCTCTGGGGCACACAATCTTAAGGATGTATTTTCTCTTGGGCACCCAATCTTTAGGATGGATCTTCTCTGGGACACCTAATTTAAGGATGTATCCTCTCTGGGACACCTAATCTAAGGATGTATTCTCTCTGGGACACCTAATCTAAGGATGTATCCTCTCTGGGACACTGGGACACCTAATCTAAGGATGTATCCTCTCTGGGACACCTAATCTCAGGATGTATCTTCTCTGGGACACCTAATCTAAGGATGTATCCTCTCTGGGGCACTGGGACACCTAATCTAAGGATGTATCCTCTCTGGGCCACCTAATCTAAGGATGTATCTTCTCTGGGACATCTAATCTAAGGATGTATCCTCTCTGGGACACCTAATCTCAGGATGTATCTTCTCTGGGACACCTAATCTAAGGATGTATCTTCTCTGGGACATCTAATCTAAGGATGTATCCTCTCTGGGACACCTAATCTAAGGATGTATCTTCTCTGGGACACCTAATCTAAGGATGTATCTTCTCTGGGACACCGAATCTAAGGATGTATCCTCTCTTGGACACCTAATCTAAGGATGTATCCTCTCTGGGACACCTAATCTAAGGATGTATCCTCTCTGGGGCACACAATCTCAAGGTATATCTTCTCTGGTGCACACAATCTCAATGTATATCTTCTCTGGGGCACACAATCTCAAGGTATATCTTCTCTGGGGCACACAACCTCAAGGTATATCTTCTCTGGGGCACACAATCTCAAGGTATATCTCCTCTAGGACACCTAATCTAAGGATGTATCTTCTCTGGGGCACCCGATCTTAATGATGAATCTTCTTTGTGTCACCCGATCTTAATGATGAATCTTCTCTGGGGCACCCAATCACAAGGTATATCTTCTCTGGGGCACACAATCTCAAGGTATATCTTCTCTGGGGCACACAATCTCAAGGTATATCTTCTCTGGGGCACACCATCTTTAGGTATATCTTCTCTGGGTCACGTGCACCCAATCTTGAGGATGTATCTTCTCTGGGGCACCCAATCTTTAGGATTATCTTCTCTTGGGAACCCAATCTTTAGGATTATCTTCTCTGGGGCACACAATCTTTAGGTATATCTTCTCTGGGTCACGTGCACACCTTTAGGATGTATCTTCCCTGGGGCACCCAATCTCAAGGTATATCTTCTCTGGGGCACCCAATCTTTAGGATGTATCTTCCCTGGGGCACCCAATCTCAAGGTATGTCTTCTCTGGGGCACCCAATCTCAAAGTATATCTTCTCTGGGACACCTAATCTAAGGATGTATCTTCTCTGTGTCACCCGATCTTAATGATGAATTTTCCCTGGGGCACCCAATCTCAAGGTATATCTTCTCTGGGGCACACAATCTTTAGGATGTATCTTTTCTATGGTAACAAATCTTAAGGATGTATTTT
>NW_018408697.1:82678-96406 GCF_002113885.1 Mizuhopecten yessoensis
TCTGGGGCACACAATCTCAAGGTATATCTTCTCTGGGGCACACAATCTCAAGGTATATCTTCTCTCGGGCACAAAATCTCAAGGTATATCTTCTCTGGGGCACACAATCTTTAGGATGTATCTTTTCTATGGTAACAAATCTTAAGGATGTACTTTCTCTTGGTCACCCAGTCATAATTATATAACTTTTCTGGGGCACACAATCTTGAGGATGTATCTTCTCTGGGGCACCCAATCTTGAGAATTATCCTCTCTGGGTCATGTGCACCCAATCTTGAGGATGTATCTTCTCTGGGGCACCCAATCTTTAGGATTATCTTCTCTTGGGCACCAAATCTTTAGGATGTATCCTCTCTGGGACACACAATCTTTAAGATGTATCTTCTCTGGGACACCTAATTTAAGGATGTATCCTCTCTGGGACACCTAATCTAAGGATGTATCCTCTCTGGGGCACACAATCTCAAGGTATATCTTCTCTCAGGCACACAATCTTTAGGATGTATCTTTTCTATGGTAACAAATCTTAAGGATGAATTTTCTCTGGCTCTTGGGCACCAAATCTTTAGGATGTATCCTCTCTGGGACACACAGTCTTTAAGATGTATCTTCTCTGGGACACCTAATTTAAGGATGTATCCTCTCTGGGACACCTAATCTAAGGATGTATCCTCTCTGGGGCACCTAACCTGAGAATTATCCTCTCTGGGTCACGTGCACCCAATCTTAAGGATGTATCTTCTCCGGGGCACCCAATCTTTAGGATGTATCTTCTCTGGGGCACACAATCATAATTATGTATCTTCTCTGGAGCACACAATCTTCAGGATTATCTTCTCTTGGGCACCCCATCTTGAGAATTATCCTCTCTGGGTCACCCAATCTTAAGGATGTATTTTTCTCTTGGCCGCTCAATTATAATGATGTATCTTCTCTGGGGCACCCAATCTTTAGGATTATCTTCTCTTGGGCACCCAATCTTTAGGATTATCTTCTCTGGGGCACACAATCTTTAGGTATATCTTCTCTGGGTCACGTGCACACCTTTAGGATGTATCTTCCCTGGGGCACCCAATCTCAAGGTATATCTTCTCTGGGGCACCCAATCTTTAGGATGTATCTTCCCTGGGGCACCCAATCTCAAGGTATGTCTTCTCTGGGGCACCCAATCTCAAAGTATATCTTCTCTGGGACACCTAATCTAAGGATGTATCTTCTCTGTGTCACCCGATCTTAATGATGAATTTTCCCTGGGGCACCCAATCTCAAGGTATATCTTCTCTGGGGCACACAATCTTTAGGATGTATCTTTTCTATGGTAACAAATCTTAAGGATGTATTTTTTCTGGGGCACACAATCTTAAGGATTTTTTTCTCTTGGGCACCCAATCTTTAGGATGTATCTTCTCTGGGACACCTAATCTAAGGATGTATCCTCTCTGGGACACCTAATCTAAGGATGTATCCTCTCTGGGACACCTAATCTAAGGATGTATCCTCTCTGGGACACCTAATCTAAGGATGTATCTTCTCTGGGGCACCCGATCTTAATGATGAATCTTCTTTGTGTCACCCGATCTTAATGATGAATCTTCTCTGGGGCACCCAATCTCAAGGTATATCTTCTCTGGGGCACCCAATCTCAAGGTATATCTTCTCTGGGGCAAACAATCTCTAGGTATATCTTCTCTGGGGCACCCAATCTCAAGGTATATCTTCTCTGGGGAACACAATCTTTAGGATGTATCTTCTCTGGGGCACACAACCTTTAGGATGTATCTTTTCTATGGTAACAAATCTTAAGGATGTATTTTCTCTTGGTCACCCAGTTATAATTATATAACTTTTCTGGGGCACACAATCTTTAGGATGTATCTTCTCTGGGGCACCCAATCTTGAGGATGTATCTTCTCTGTGTCACCCGATCTTAATGATGAATCTTCCCTGGGGCACCCAATTTCAAGGTATATCTTCTCTGGGGCACACAATCTTTAGGATGTATCTTTTCTATGGTAACAAATCTTAAGGATGAATTTTCTCTGGGGCACACAATCTCAATGTATATCTTCTCTGGGGCACCCAATCTCAAGGTATATCTTCTCTGGGGCACACAATCTCAAGGTATATCTTCTCTCAGGCACACAATCTTTAGGATGTATCTTTTCTATGGTAACAAATCTTAAGGATGTATTTTCTCTTGGTCACCCAGTCATAATTATATAATTTTTCTGGGGCACACAATCTTTAGGATGTATCTTCTCTGGGGCACCAAATCTTGAGAATTATCCTCTCTGGGTCACGTGCACCCAATCTTGAGGATGTATCTTCTCTGGGGCACCCAATCTTTAGGATTATCTTCTCTTGGGCACCCAATCTTTAGGATGTATCTTTTCCGTGGCACACAATCTTTAGGATGTATCTTCTCTGTTTCACCCGATCTTAATGATGAATCTTCCCTGGGGCACCCAATCCCAAGGTATATCTTCTCTGTGGCACACAATCTCAAGGTATAGCTTTTCTGGGGCACACAATAATAATTATGTATCTTCTCTGGAGCACACAATCTTCAGGTTTATCTTCTCTTGGGCACCCGATCTTGAGAATTATCCTCTCTGGGTCACCTAATCTAAGGATGTATCCTCTCTGGGACACTTAATATAAGGATGTATCTTCTCTGTTGCACCCGATCTTAATGATGGGACACCTAATCTAAGGCTGTATCCTCTCTGGGACATCTAATCTAAGGATGTATCTTCTCCGGGGCACCCAATCTTGAGGATGAATCTTCTCTGGGGCACCAAATCTTGAGAATTATCCTCTCTGGGTCACGTGCACCCAATCTTAAGTATGTCTCTTCTCTGGGGCACCCGATCTTAATGATGGGACACCTAATCTAAGGATGAATCTTCTCTGGGGCACCCAATCACAAGGTATATCTTCTCTCAGGCACACAATCTTTAGGAGGATGTATCCTCTCTGGGGACACCTAATCTAAGGCTGTATCCTCTCTGGGACACTTAATATAAGGATGTATCTTCTCTGTTTCCCCCGATCTTAATGATGAATCTTCCCTGGAGCACCCAATCTCAAGGTATATCTTTTCTGGGGCACACAATCTGAAGGTATATCTTTTCTGGGGCACACAAGCATAATTATGTATCTTCTCTGGAGCACACAATCTTCAGGATTATCTTCTCTTGGTCACCCCATCTTGAGAATTATCCTCTCTGGGTCACCTAATCTAAGGATGTCTCTTCTCTGGGACACCTAATTTAAGGATGTATCCGCTCTGGGACACCTAATCCAAGGATGTATCCTCGCTGGGACACCTAATCTAAAGGATGTATCTTCTCTGGGGCACCAAATCTTGAGAATTATCCTCTCTGGGGCACACAATCTGAAGGTATATCTTTTCTGGGGCACCCAATCACAAGGTATATCTTCTCTCAGGCACACAATCTTTAGGATGTATTTTTCTCTTGGCCGCTCAATTATAATGATGTATCTTCTCTGGTGCACCCAATCTTTAGGATGGATCTTCTCTGTTTCACCCGATCTTAATGATGGGACACCTAATCTAAAGGATGTATCTTCTCTGGGAGACCTAATTTAAGGATGTATCCTCTCTGGGGCACCTAATCTAAGGATGAATCTTCTCTGGGACACCTAATCTAAGGATGAATCTTCTCTGGGACACCTAATCTACGGATGTATCCTCTCTGGGACATCTAATCTAAGGATGTATCCTCTCTGGGACATCTAATCTAAGGATGTATCTTCTCCGGGGCACCCAATCTTTAGGATGTATCTTTTCTGGGGCACACAATCATAATTATGTATCTTCTCTGGAGCACACAATCTTCAGGATTATCTTCTCTTGGGCACCCAATCTTGAGAATTATCCTCTCTGGGTCACCCAATCTTAAGGATGTATTTTTCTCTTGGCCGCTCAATTATAATGATGTATCTTCTCGGGGGCACCCAATCTTAAGGATGTATCTTCTCTGGGGCACTCAATCTTGAGGATGTATCTTCTCTGAGGCACACTGTGTTAGTTACCTTACCACTTGTACAGTAGTACATGTATACATGTTGTAGAGATATTCTGCAGTTTTAATGCTAGGTTACTTTTAAATTCATAACTTTTTTTTCTCATTCTTTACGTATATTTGAGGAAGATTTTAACATTATATTGCGCCAGCTTGCTAGTTTACTGCATTTTTTATGATCAACAGGTAGGTTTGATAATGCCATAGCTGATATGGAAGCAGCCCTGAGACTGAATCCAGATTTTACCGAGGCGAGGACAGGACTGGAAAGGTCTGCAGCTGACAAACAGGAAAAGCTCAACAGAGGCTGGTGAAAACACTCAACATAGGCTGGTGAAAACACTCAACATAGGCTGTTGAAAACACTCAACAGAGGCTGGTGAAAACACTCAGCAGAGGCTGGTGAAAACACTCAACAGAGGCTGGTGAAAACACAAAACAGGCTGGTGAAGTCACTCAACAGAGGCTGGTGAAAAAACTAAACAGAGGCTGGTGAAAACACCAAACAGAGGCTGGGGAAAACAATCAACAGAGGCTGGTGAAAACACTCAACAGAGGCTGATGAAAACACTCAATAGAGGCTGGTGGAAACACTCAACATAGGCTGGTGAAAACACTCAATAGAGGCTGGTGAAAACACCAAACAGAGGCTGGTGAATGGTGAAAACAACAAACAGAGGCTGGTGAAAACACCAAACAGAGGCTGGTGAAAACACTCAATAGAGGCTGGTGAAAACACCAAACAGAGGCTGGTGAAAACAGAGTTGGGACAGAGCTAGCTTTTCAATGTTGAAGACTTAGATGTTGTAGTACACTGGAGTATTTTATACAATAGGGGACCATCATGTCCATTATAGGGCGGCACCCCTGGTAGGTACATCTATAACAGTTGTCATCATCATTTTATCTGTAGTCAGTACTGTCTTCATAAGGAATTGTCACTGCAAATTTCTCTCATTCATGAATGAAGATGTATTTGCATTATTCTATCATACTGTCCCTTGGTGGTTTATGGCAACAATTACTTAGACATGATTGTCCAGGGCTTTGATCACAAATTAAGCTTACACTTAGCATTAGATACTATTGATTACTTACATATACGTGTGTTGACCAAATTCACCAAATGCTTCGCTCAGAAACCACATGATTGATAGTTCTTGTAAAAGTTCTACATGTATCATGATATATGCATTATACGATAAGTTATCTTTTGATTGTTGATGGGTTTAGGGTTTTGTAACCTCGCGTTACAGCTGAGGTCATGTTTAGGGTTTAATGACCTCACATTACAGCTAAGGTCATGTTTAGGGTTTTGTGACCTCGTGTTACAGCTAAGGTCATGTTTAGGGTTTGATGGCCTCACGTTAAAGCTAAGGTCATGTTTAGGGATTTGTGACCTCCGTAACAGCTAAGGTCATGTTTAGGGTTTTTTGACCTCACGTTACAGGTAAGGTCATATTTAGGGTTTTATGACCTCGCATTACAGCTAAGGTCATGTTAAGGGTTTTGTGACCTCACATTACAGCTAAGGTCATATTTAGAGTTTTGTGACCCTACGTTACAGCTAAGGTCATGTTTAGGGTTTTGTGACCTCACGTTACAGCTAAGGTCATGTTTAGGGTTTTGTGACCTCACATTACAGCTAAGGTCATGTTAAGGGTTTTGTGACCTCACATTACAGCTAAGGTCATGTTAAGGGTTTTGTGACCTCACGTTACAGCTAAGGTCATGTTTAGGGTTTTGTGACCTCACGTTACAGCTAAGGTCATGTTTAGGGTTTTGTGACCTCACATTACAGCTAAGGTCATGTTCAGGGTTTTGTGACCTCACGTTACAGCTAAGGTCATGTTTAGGGTTTTGTGACCTCACGTTACAGCTAAGGTCATGTTTAGGGTTTTGTGACCTCACATTACAGCTAAGGTCATGTTCAGGGTTTTGTGACCTCACGTTACAGCTAAGGTCATGTTTAGGGTTTTGTGACCTCACGTTACAGCTAAGGTCATGTTTAGGGTTTTGTGACCTCACATTACAGCTAAGGTCATGTTCAGGGTTTTGTGACCTCACGTTACAGCTAAGGTCATGTTTAGGGTTTTGTGACCTCACGTTACAGCTAAGGTCATGTTTAGGGTTTTGTGACCTCACATTACAGCTAAGGTCATGTTCAGGGTTTTGTGACCTCACGTTACAGCTAAGGTCATGTTTAGGGTTTTGTGACCTCACATTACAGCTAAGGTCATGTTCAGGGTTTTGTGACCTCACGTTACAGCTAAGGTCATGTTTAGGGTTTTGTGACCTCACATTACAGCTAAGGTCATGTTCAGGGTTTTGTGACCTCACGTTACAGCTAAGGTCATGTTTAGGGTTTTGTGACCTCACATTACAGCTAAGGTCATGTTCAGGGTTTTGTGACCTCACGTTACAGCTAAGGTCATGTTTAGGGTTTTGTGACCTCACGTTACAGCTAAGGTCATGTTTAGGGTTTTGTGACCTCACATTACAGCTAAGGTCATGTTAAGGGTTTTGTGACCTCACGTTACAGCTAAGGTCATGTTTAGGGTTTTGTGACCTCACCTAACCGCTAAGGTCATGTTAAGGGTCATGTTAAAGGTTTTGTGACCTAACGTTACAGCTAAGGTCATGTTTAGGGTTTTGTTACCTCACGTTACAGCTAAGGTCATGTTTAGGGTTTTGTGACCTCACATTACAGCTAAGGTCATGTTCAGGGTTTTGTGACCTCACATTACAGCTAAGGTCATGTTCAGGGTTTTGTGACCTCACGTTACAGCTAAGGTCATGTTTAGGGTTTTGTGACCTCACGTTACAGCTGAGGTCATGTTTAGGGTTTTGTGACCTCATGTTACAGCTAAGGTCATGTTTAGGGTTTGATGACCTCGCGTTACAGCTAAGGTCATGTTTAGGGTTTTGTGACCTCCGTAACAGCTAAGGTCATGTTTAGGGTTTTTTGACCTCACGTTAAAGCTAAGGTCATGTTTAGGGTTTTGTGACCTCAAGTTACAGCTAAGGTCATGTTTAGGGTCATGTTAAGGGTTTTGTGACCTCATGTTACAGCTAAGGTCATGTTAAGGGTTTTGTGACCTCACGTTACAGCTAAGGTCATGTTTAGGGTTTTGTGACCTCACATTACAGCTGAGGTCATGTTTGGGGTTTTGTGACCTCACGTTACAGCTAAGGTCATGTAAAGGGTCATGTCAAGGGTTTTGTGACCTCATGTTACAGCTTCAGTCATGTTTAGGGTTTTGTGACCTTACGTTACAGCTGAGGTCATGTTTGGGGTTTTGTGACCTCACGTTACAGCTAAGGTCATGTAAAGGGTCATGTCAAGGGTTTTGTGACCTCATGTTACAGCTTCAGTCATGTTTAGGGTTTTGTGACCTTACGTTACAGCTGAGGTCATGTTTGGGGTTTTGTGACCTCACGTTACAGCTAAGGTCATGTAAAGGGTCATGTCAAGGGTTTTGTGACCTCATGTTACAGCTTAAGTCATGTTTAGGGTTTTGTGACCTTACGTTACAGCTAAGGTCATGTTCAAGGTTTTGTGACCTCACGTTACAGCTAAGGTCATGTTTAGGGTTTTGTGACCTCACGTAACAGCTAAGGTCATGTTTAGGGTTTGTGATCTCACGTAACAGCTAAGGTCATGTTTAGGGTTTTGTGACCTCACATTACAGCTGAGGTCATGTTTAGGGTTTGGTGACCTCATGTTACAGCTAAGGTCATGTACCGGTAACGTTGGCTACGAGGTAACAAGTGCGACTGACGGAGAGCTATAGCTATATAGACTGATGTTTTTTTGAAGCAATGCGTGCGACTTGCAGAGAGCTTGAGATTCCCTCTAGTGGATCATGAATAACTTACAACAAATCAAAAGTCATGTTTTTATTTGATATTGATGCATTTACATGATGCTGTGACAATAGAATAAACTAGAATCTTTTCAATGTGTTCATCTCTTTTATGATATGAAATGACATAAAATTTATTCACCTACTTAAAATTTTCAAAAATGAAACTTCACACACACACAAACAGAATCCTGCTGTTAAAATAATGTCAACACAGAAACAGTCAGGTCATCTTTCTCACTTACAATTGCATATCGATAAAAAATACAATGGGGAATAAAAACTCGAAAAATCTAAACTATCTTTTTTTAAATTGTAGACAAATCTGTTTCCAGAGTTAACAAATTGTTTTTTACATCATTTATTCTCCATATATTTTTTCCATTTAAAATTTTGAGATTTAAGCAAATCTCAAGATATCGCCTTATTCCATTGTGTTGTTTACAACTGATGATAAACAACCAATCAACATAGTAATGATTATGTGTTCTACTTCGGAAGGAATTTCTCTCATAGTATCCTCGACTTAAAGAAAATAAACGACATTAAAAATTATAAAACAATAACGTGGTAAATCTTGCAACAAAAAATCAAACATTTTAACACATTTTAAAATAATGGTTCATACAATCCGTTACCAGTTTCACAATAAGATCGACGTAATCACATCTGTTTTGCACACAAAAACTAATGACCTGAATGGACAGTAAAAAGATTACCCTTACTTATTGTCAGAATGTAAAATTTATTATTTCCAACTGTCAATTTACACTGATCATTCAATAAAAGCTGATTGTCCTTGCACTAAAAAGTTATCTTTCCTTATTAAATAAAGCCAGGTATGTAGGGTAGTGTGCTACAGTAGTAATGTCATAGTGCCGGGTATGTAGGGTAGTGTGACTACAGTAGTAATGTCATAGAGCCGGGTATGTAGGGTAGTGTGACTACAATGGTAATGTCATAGTGCCGGGTATGTAGGGTAGTGTGACTACAGTGGTACTGTCATAGTGCCGGGTATGTAGGGTAGTGTGACTACAGTGGTAATGTCATAGTGCCGGTTATGTAGGGTAGTGTGACTACAGTAGTAATGTGATAGTGCCGGGGTATGTAGGGTAGTGTGACTGCAGTGGTAATGTCATAGTGCCGGGTATGTAGGGTAGTGTGACTACAGTGGTAATGTCATAGTGCCCCGGGTATGTAGGGTAGTGTGACTACAGTGGTACTGTCATAGTGCCGGGTATGTAGGGTAGTGTGACTACAGTGGTAATGTCATAGTGCCGGGTATGTAGGGTAGTGTGACTACAGTGGTAATGTCATAGTGCCGGGTATGTAGGGTAGTGTGACTACAGTGGTAATGTCATAGTGCCGGGTATGTAGGGTAGTGTGACTACAGTGGTAATGTCATAGTGCCGGGTATGTAGGGTAGTGTGACTACAGTGGTAATGTCATAGTGCCGGGTATGTAGGGTAGTGTGACTACAGTGGTAATGTCATAGTGCCGGGTATGTAGGGTAGTGTGACTACAGTGGTAATGTCATAGTGCCGGGTATGTAGGGTAGTGTGACTACAGTGGTAATGTCATAGTGCCGGGTATGTAGGGTAGTGTGACTACAGTGGTAATGTCATAGTGCCGGGTATGTAGGGTAGTGTGACTACAGTGGTAATGTCATAGTGCCGGGTATGTAGGGTAGTGTGACTACAGTGGTAATGTCATAGTGCCGGGTATGTAGGGTAGTGTGACTACAGTGGTAATGTCATAGTGCCGGGTATGTAGGGTAGTGTGACTACAGTGGTAATGTCATAGTGCCGGGTATGTAGGGTAGTGTGACTACAGTAGTAATGTGATAGTGTCGAGTATGTAGGGTACTGTGACTACAGTGGTAATGTCATAGTGCCGGGGATGTAGGGTAGTGTGACTACAGTAGTAATGTAATAGTGCCGGGTATGTAGGGTAGTGTGACTACAGTGGTAATGTCATAGTGCCAGTTATGTAGGGTAGTGTGACTACAGTGGTAATGTCATAGTGCCGGGTAGGTAGGGTAGTGTGACTACAGTAGTAATGTAATAGTGCCGGGTATGTAGGGTAGTGTGACTACAGTAGTAATGTATTAGTGCCGGGTATGTAGGGTACTGTGACTACAGTAGGGCCTGTATCACTCACCTGTTTATTTTGTTACATGAAACTGACATATAGGTAACTTCAGACCAAATTTGGTAACTAGAACACAAGACATTTTAACATCTCTGAAACGGTTCTGAAGATATTGTGGAAACTTTATAGCACTCGATCAAAGGTACCTACTGGCCAAAAATCATGACCCTGGGCCTTTTGAAACTTGAGAAGATTGGTAACAGTAATTGAGGAAAAGATTTGCACTGCTGATCTACATAACATACCCAAGTATCATGACTCTAGTCCAAATGGTTCTTAGGATATTGTTGTTTGATATTTTTATCATATTTGACCCGTGTGACCTTGAAAGTAGGTCCAAGTCATTTTAATGAGGAAATCTAATAGCACTCCATCCCAGGTACCTACTGGCCAAATATCATGACCCTAGGTCCTACAGTTTTTCAGAAGAAGTTGTTCAAATAAAACGTTGACGGACACCGCAGTACGGCATAAGCTTACCTGGCCCTTCAGGCCAGGTAAGCTAAAAATGTTTATGAATGTGTAAAATTTGACGTTCCTTATAAATATTTGCTTCTATCAAACACAATGGATCAGGGTCATTTGTACGAAAAAACTAGAAATCCTGCCACTCCACCAAATATCATGCATCAACAACTGTGTACACACCTAGAACCTATCTCACGTTAGACGTAGTTTATAATAGTGGGTCAACTTGATAACCACTCTAACAAACTGGAGGCAAATTAAAACAACAAAAATAATACTAATGATCAATGGAGCATTTATGTCAGATGAGGTAAAATGTATACATATATATGAAAAGGACCTGTTACAGGAACAAAAGAATTTTGCCCACAAAGCAATTTAACCATTACTGGGTTATATTTGTAGCTCCCTAAGACACGACCCTTGAGATATTTTTAAAAAATTAAAAAGGTCCCCAGGGCCTGTGCTATGAACTATTTAGTGCCGCCTTCCAAAGGTGTACGACAGGGTTCACTTTTTTGTCCAAAAAACTATCAAAACAATGTTTTACGCTATCAAATAATATTATATTATTTAAAGTAGGATCTGCTGCAAATTATGAACTCAAATATTTAACAAAAAATTGCATAATAAAAAAGTTATAAAATCTTAAACTCTAAAAATGTTGGTATTTTCATACACTTTTTTGCTACATCAATTGTTTTACGGAAGTAAAACACCAATTTCCGGTTCTTGTACACCAAAAATCTTTTAATATTATTTGGTGCATTATGTTGTGATATGATAGTGAAAATTTCAGGAAATTTGAGAACCGGTAAATTTGTCATATAAATGTCAAATTGTAGCAACGTCTATTTCCAATAAAATCCAACAACCTTATGACCTATAGTCATGTTTGATAATTTAACAATATGTCGCACCAATTTATTATCGCAACTGATCAAATTTTCATCAATAAGGTCTGCTGCTCATGATGAGCCCAACTATAAAGCTAGATGTTGCAAAATAAAAAAGTTATGCAGTCTCACACACATAAAAGTTTAGTATGTTATGTACATTTTTAGTTGTTTCGCATCTTTATGGAAGTGATAGACATATTTCCGTTTTTTGTACACCAACATACTTTGGATATTATTTGGCACATTATGTTGACTGACGCTAGTAGAAATTTCGAAAAAATCGGTATGCGGTAAATGTGTCATCTTAAGGATAATATGTTGTATGACCAATTTCAAAATAAATCTTCAATAACTACAGGTCAATGCAAGAACTTCATAATTAACCCAAAATCATTCCAATATACTATCAAGGTGGATGATATGGTTTATAGTAGAGTATACGTATGACTGTTTAACTAAACTAGGTAGTTAAAGGGGGGAATACAGCAAAAGTTAGGCAATTTGTCAGAACAATTGGTGTACCAGTATAATATGTTGAACCCATCACATTGTTTCTTTTTAGGAGAGTTATAGTTTCCAATTCATGGATTGTTGTATTTACAGTGGGTTTTTTTTAATTTGACAACACAAAGTCAAAATTGATCATTCAAATTTTTATTCTGAATTTCTCCTTTCTCAGTTCAATCTTAGGTCTCATTATTTTTTCATATTATTCCCGACAAGTAATTGGCCAGAAGTGCATCAAGTGTCGACTGATAAAAACTGATATTGACTTGGAGCACATGATTTTTGTTGAAGGACTGGGTGTTTCTAAAAATAGAATTATGACGTGTCTCCAAACAATGCACCATCCCACTTCCGAAGTTTTTTTGTTTTTTTTTCAGATTGCTTAGATTACTGTTTTGTAAAATAATAAAACAATTGAAGCTTTTAACTTCGGTTAATACCTGGATTTATCGACCCGAGAAAAGATATATTGACCTCGGAATGCGTCCTCGGTTAATATATCTTTTCTCGGGTTGATAAATCCAGGTATCGACCTCAGCCAAAGGCTATAATTGAATAATGTTTCTTTTTTGAATGCATTCATAATATGCAGTCTCTGAATTTGCGAGCTGAAGGCTGGAGCGGTTTAGCATCTGTTAAATGTGCATAGTATCATAGATAATACAGTATTGATGCGACATGAGTACACATACCCGATGTTCTCTTTCCTGCAGGACACACACAGTAGTATGCTTTGACAGGATCTTCTGATGCGTGTAGGTCAAACTCTATCCAGATATTGTATTTTGCCTGCGACCTGTGGCGAGGGTGTATTTGGCCTCGGAGAAGGTCATCAGCATGTTGGTACACCCATATCTCACAATCACCCCCATCTGCCTGATGTTCTGTGATATAGCCAGGTGCCAGCTTCAGCTGATATATACCACAAGCCAAAATCGCATTGACCTGTAGTTATTGACGATTTATTTTGATATTGGTCATACAACATATTATCCTTAAGATGACATATTTACCGGACACTGATTTTTTCGAAATTTCTACTATCGTCGGTCAACATAATGTGCCAAATAATATCCAAAGTATTTTGGTGTACACATACCGAAAATATGTCTATCACTTCCGTAAAGATGCGAAACAACTAAAAATGTACATAACATACTAAACTTTTATGTGTGTGAGACTGCATAACTTTTTTATTTTGCAACATTTAGCTTTATAGCTGGGCTCATCATGAGCAGCAGATCTTATTGATGAAAATTTGATCAGTTGCGATAATAAATTGGTGCGACATATTGTTAAATTATCAAACATGACTATAAGTCATAAGGTTGTTGGATTTTATTTGGAAATAGACGTTGCTACAATTTGACATTTATATGACAAATTTACCGGCTCTCAACTTTGCTGAAATTTACACTATCGTATCTCAACATAATGCACCAAATAATATGAAAAGATTTTTGGTGTACAAGAACCGGAAATTGGTGTTTTACTTCCGTAAAACAATGGATGTAGCAAAAAAGTGTATGAAAATACCAACATTTTTAGAGTTTAAGATTTTATAACTTTTTTATTATGCAATTTTTTGTTACATATTTGAGTTCATAATTTGCAGCAGATCCTACTTTAAATAATATAATATTATTTGATAGCGTAAAACATTGTTTTGATAGTTTTTTGGACAAAAAAGTGAACCCTGTCGTACACCTTTGGAAGGCGGCACTAAATAGTTCATAGCACAGGCCCTGGGGACCTTTTTAATTTTTTAAAAATATCTCATGGGTCGTG
>NW_018408697.1:99509-112339 GCF_002113885.1 Mizuhopecten yessoensis
GTACACCATTACAAGATGTAAAACTAACTGTACACCATTACAAGTTGTAAAACTAACTACACCATTACAAGATGTAAAACTAACTGTACACCATTACAAGATGTAAAACTAATTGTACACAATTACAAGTTGTAAAACTAACTACACCATTACAAGATGTAAAACTAACTGTACACCATTACAAGATGTAAAACTAACTATACACCATTACAAGATGTAAAACTAACTGTACACCATTACAAGATGTAAAACCAACTGTACACCATTACAAGATGTAAAACTAGGTAACGAGGTAGAGGACAGTGGTAACCAGTTAGTTTAGTCGTAACAAGGTATATGTTAGTAACGACACATACAATAGTGCTTATCAGGTTTAGAATATCCTGGTAGTTCAAACAAATCCCTATTTCACATGACCTTTTATAACAAGAATGAAAAAAACAAGACTAAATTCTTCCCTTACTTAGGTATCACATTCAATAAAATAAACAAGAGGCCCAGAGGGCCTGTATCGCTCACCTGTTTCTTTTGTTACATGAAACTGAACTTAAGACCAAATTTGGTAACTAGAACACAAGACATTTTAACATCTCTTAAACAGTTCTTAAGATATTGTTGTTTGAAACTTGAAATTTTAAAAGCTTTTAACCCATATTGACCTTTGACTCCCCAGACTTGCACTTAAAGTTGGCCTTTGACCTCATTACTGTAATAAAGAAAACAATTCATACAGCTGGTCTACATAACATACCAAAGTATCATGACTCTAGTCCAAATGTTTTTTAGGATATTGTTATTTGATGTTTTTAACATATTTGACCCCTTTGACCTTGAAAGTAGGTCAAAGTCATTTTAATGAGGAAACTTTATAACACTACATCCCAGGTACCTACTGGCCAAATATCATGACCCTGGGCCTTATGGAATTTGAGAAGATTGTTAAAGCTTTTAACCAAAAAAGTTGGCATTTGACCCCTGACTAGCATTTAAAGTTGACCTTTGACCTATTACTGTTATTGAGAAAAATATTTGCACTGCTGGTCTATATAACATACCGAAGTATCATGACTCTAGTCCAAATGGTTCTTAGGATATTGTTGTTGGAAATGTTTCACATATTTGACGGATGTGACCTTGAAAGTAGGTCAAGGTCATTTTAATGAGGAAACTTTATAGCACTCTATCCCAGGTACCTATCCTACTGGCCAAATATAATGACCCTAGGCCCTACAGTTCTTCAGAAGAAGTTGTTCAAAAGAAAAACTCACACTTCTCATGACCTCTGACCTCACACTACTCATGACCTCTGAACTCGCACTACTCCTGACCTCTGAACTCTCACTACTCTTGACCTCTGAACTCACACTACTCTTGACCTTCTTATTTACTGCAGTAAAAAAATCCAGAAAACTCCATATTACTTATATGGATGCTGCTCAGCTAGATTAAAATCCATGTAGTTTTTTTGTTTATATAGTCACATTCTGAAAAATAAGAAGTACATATCAAACCTTAAGTAGATACATTCCTTGTTATGATTTATATGATATTCATAAAATATAAATTATAATTGAGGGGAATATTTTATATACAAATACCAGACTTTTGTAGTTGTGAATAAGATGTGTAATGATATGATGCCACGGGGATACCAGATTTTAAGCATGGCCTAGTGAAATTTAGAGGCATACTGGCATGGGGCTAGTGACTTTTTGCTGATGTTATAACAAAGATACTTCTGTTCAATTCTATCATCAGGAGGGTAACAAATCAAGATTTTAAACCTTTAAACTCTTGGTAACAAATGGCGTCATTCATACCACATTGATGATGTAAGACGTTGTTGCTTTCCACATGTGTGCTAAATTTGGTAGTAGTCACTATTTAAACCTTCAAAAAATTGAAAATCAGTACTATCACCAAAATGGTCCTGTGAAGTCCTAACCAGGAATACAGAATTCCTTACCAGGAATATAATATAGACCTAACCAGCAATACAGAAGTCGTTACAAGGAATGCTGAGGTCCTAACCAGGAATACCGAAGTTCTAACCAGGAATACAAAAGTCCTAACAAGGAATACAGAAGTCCTAACCAGGAATACTGAAGTGGTAACCAGGAATACAGAAGTCCTAACCAGGAATACAGAAGTCCTTACCAGGAATACAGAAGTCTTGACAAGGAATACAGAAGTCCTTACCAGGAATACTGAAGTCGTAACCAGGAATACTGAAGTCGTAACGAATACAGAAGTCCTAACCAGGAATACTGAAGTTGTAACCAGGAATACAGAAGTCTTGACAAGGAATACAGAAGTCCTTACCAGGAATACTGAAGTCTTGACAAGGAATACAGAAGTCTTGACCAGGGATATAAAAGTCCTAACCAGGAACAAGAAGCCTTACCAGGAATACAGAAGTCCTTACCAGGAATACAGAAGTCCTAACAAGGGATACAGAAGTCCTTACCAGGAACAAGAAGTCCTAACCAGGAACAAGAAGTCCTAACCAGGAATACTGAGGTTCTAACCAGGAATACAGAAGTCCTTACCAGGAATACAGAAGTCCTAACAAGGAATACAAAAGTCCTTACCAGGAATACAGAAGTCCTAACAAGGAATATAGAAGTCCTTACCAGGAATACAGAAGTCCTTACCAGGAATACAGAAGTCCTTACCAGGAACAAGAAGTCCTTACCAGGAATACAGATGTCCTAACAAGGGATACAGAAGTCCTTACCAGGAATACAGAAGTCCTAACAAGGAATACAGAAGTCCTAACAAGGAATACAGAAGTCCTTACCAGGAATACAGAAGTCAGACCAAGGAATACAGAAGTCTTGACCAGGAATACAGAAGTCTTGACCAGGAATACAGAAGTCCTAACCAGGAATACTGAGGTTCTAACCAGGAATACAGAAGTCCTAACAAGGAATACAGAAGTCCTAACCAGGAATACAGAGGTTCTAACCAGGAATACAGAGGTTCTAACCAGGAATACAGAGGTCCCTACCAGGAATACAGATGTTCTAACAAGGAATACAGAGGGCCTTACCAGGAATACAGATTTCCTAACAAGGAATACAGAGGTCCTTACCAGGAATACAGAAGTCCTTACCAGGAGTACAGAAGTCCTTAGCAGGAGTACAGAAGTCAGACCAAGGAATACAGAAGTCTTGACCAGGAATACAGAAGTCTTGACCAGGGAAACAAAAGCCCTAACCAGGAACAAGAAGTCATAACCAGGAATACAGAAGTAGTAACCAGGATTTCAGAAGTCCTTACCAGGAATACAGAAGTCCTCACAAGGGACAAGAAGTCCTTACCAGGAATACAGAAGTCAGACCAAAGAATACAGAAGGTTTGACCAGGAATACAAAAGTCTTGACCAGGGAAACAAAAGCCCTAACCAGGAACAAGAAGTCATAACCAGGAATACAGAAGTAGTAACCAGGATTTCAGAAGTCCTTACCAGGAATACAGAAGTCCTAACAAGGAACAAGAGGTCCTTACCAGGAATACAGAAGTCCTAACTAGGAATACAGAAGTCCTTACCAGGAATACAAAAGTCCTAACAAGGAATACAGAAGTCCTAACAAGGAATACAGAAGTCCTTACCAGGAATACAGAAGTCCTAACAAAAATCAGAAGTCCTTACCAGGAATACAAAAGTCCCAACCCGGAATCTACACTTACAAACCTGTATCACTCTAGGTGGACAGTGAGGTAATATCTACACTTACAAACCTATATCACTCTAGGTGGACAGTGAGGTAATATCTACACTTACACACCTTTATCACTCTAGGTGGACAGTGATGTAATATTCACACTTACACACCTATATCACTCTAGGTGGACAGTGAGGTAATATCTATACTTACAAACCTGTATCACTCTAGGTGGACAGTGAGGTAATATTCACACTTACAAACCTGTATCACTCTAGGTGGACAGTGAGGTAATATCTACACTTTCAAACTTGTATCACTCTCGGTGGACAGTGAGGTAATATTCACACTTACTTAAAATTCTGGAGAGCCTCCAAAATTTCATCTTTCTTTTCACACTTGATCTCCTGAAAAGTAAAAAATCAATAAAAAAAACATTGACTTTCTGTTTCTATAATTTCTTGTTTGGACTTCTGTATGGAAGCCCGAGCTCATTCATGGTTTGTATTAAACCCTATAAACTTAAAGTTGTAGTTTAAGTTTTTTTCTATTTCAAGAGTAGGTTTTCTCCTACACTGACCCACGAATTCACGAACAGTAGTGATGGGCAATCGGTTTAGAATCATAATCTGTAATGAATTAGTAAACTGATCGATGATTGATTGCCTAATGGGGACTGAACACCCAGATAATGTTAGAACTTTTACATCAATACACCGACTTGTTAACACTACATATGGAGACAATCATAAGAGCATACGACTTTCAAAGCATATTTTACATGGAAGACTTTGAAACACTTTGATTTAAAGATGTCCCGATTATATTATTTATGGAACTGGGAATTAGTAATAGATAATCAGAATCGGAAAGGGAAAACCGATTGATTTTTGATATCATAATCAATCATCAGCCCATCACTATCTAAGAGAGATTGAATTGAACTAGGGGATTGTAACAACTTTACAGTAAAGTATGGTTCCAGTTAGAAATAACCATTTTCAATCACTTTCAAAGAATTAAATCATATCATAAACATGAAGAATTTATAAATGAGACATATTTTTCTTTGAAAATATAAGTAGGTATTATGTTAATAATATTCAAAGCGTCAAGTAAAATGTCAGATTTGACACAGCTTTGACAAGGAAATAACAGTTACTTGTAGTTTATTACACAGCTTGTTCTGTGACAAAGAAATAACAGTTACTTGTAGTTAATTACACAGCTTAAATTGTTCTGTGACAAGGAAATAACAGTTACTTGTAGTTAATTACACAGCTTGTTCTGTGATAAAGAAATAACAGTTACTTGTAGTTAATTACACAACTTGTTCTGTGACAAGGAAATAACAGTAACTTGTAGTTTATTACACAGCTTGTTCTGTGACAAAGAAATAACAGTTACTTGTAGTTTATTACACAGCTTGTTCTGTGACAAAGAAATAACAGTTACTTGTAGTTTATTACACAGCTTGTTCTGTGACAAAGAAATAACAGTTACTTGTAGTTTATTACACAGCTTGTTCTGTGACAAGGAAATAACAGTTACTTGTAGTTAATTACACAGCTTGTTCTGTGACAAGGAAATAACAGTTACTTGTAGTTAATTACACAGCTTGTTCTGTGACAAGGAAATAACAGTTACTTGTAGTTAATTACACAGCTTGTTCTGTGACAAGGAAATAACAGTTACTTGTAGTTAATTACACAGCTTGTTCTGTGACAAGGAAATAACAGTTACTTGTAGTTAATTACACAGCTTGTTCTGTGACAAGGAAATAACAGTTACTTGTAGTTAATTACACAGCTTGTTCTGTGACAAGGAAATAACAGTTACTTGTAGTTAATTACACAGCTTGTTCTGTGACAAGGAAATAACAGTTACTTGTAGTTAATTACACAGCTTGTTCTGTGACAAGGAAATAACAGTTACTTGTAGTTAATTACACAGCTTGTTCTGTGACAAGGAAATAACAGTTACTTGTAGTTAATTACACAGCTTGTTCTGTGACAAGGAAATAACAGTTACTTGTAGTTAATTACACAGCTTGTTCTGTGACAAGGAAATAACAGTTACTTGTAGTTAATTACACAGCTTGTTCTGTGACAAGGAAATAACAGTTACTTGTAGTTAATTACACAGCTTGTTCTGTGACAAGGAAATAACAGTTACTTGTAGTTAATTACACAGCTTGTTCTGTGACAAGGAAATAACAGTTACTTGTAGTTAATTACACAGCTTGTTCTGTGACAAGGAAATAACAGTTACTTGTAGTTAATTACACAGCTTGTTCTGTGACAAGGAAATAACAGTTACTTGTAGTTAATTACACAGCTTGTTCTGTGACAAGGAAATAACAGTTACTTGTAGTTAATTACACAGCTTGTTCTGTGACAAGGAAATAACAGTTACTTGTAGTTTATTACACAGCTTGATCTGTGACAAAGAAATAACAGTTACTTGTAGTTTATTACTCAGCTTGTTCTGTGACAAGGAAATAACAGTTACTTGTAGTTAATTACACAGCATGTTCTGAGACAAGGAAATAACAGTTACTTGTAGTTAATTACACAGCTTAAATTGTTCTGTGACAAGGAAATAACAGTTACTTGTAGTTAATTACACAGCTTAAATTGTTCTGTGACAAGGAAATAACAGTTACTTGTAGTTAATTACACAGCATGTTCTGAGACAAGGAAATAACAGTTACTTGTAGTTTATTACTCAGCTTGTTCTGTGACAAGGAAATAACAGTTACTTGTAGTTTATTACACAGCTTGTTCTGTGACAAGGAAATAACAGTTAATTACAGAGAGGTTTAAGTATGCAACATTTTAATCAGTATAATTACTACTGAAGCTTCATAGTTGTATTTACTTGACCTGTACCTGAAGCAACTTGACCTGTAACCCTGAAGCAACTTGACCTGTGACCCTGAAGCTCCTTGACCTGTGACCCTGAAACAATATGTTTGTATCTTACCTCTTCTGACGTCAGCTTATAACCTTCAGCAACTTTTTGATCAAGGAGTTCAATCTGACGGATTTTTTTCACCAAACGTCGCTTCTCCTTCTTGTTGTCTGCATTAGACTAAAAAATAATAAAATACCATATATCGTAGTAAACACAGGTTGGGGCAGTCTGTTTTACTGAGTAAATGTTCTCATCCATGTAAGCCCGCTCGTTCTCATCCATGTACAGTTAACACTATCATCCTAAGCGCGCTCGATCTCATCCATGTACAGTTAACACTATCATCCTAAGCCCGCTCATTCTCATTCATGTACAGTTAACACTATCATCCTAAGCCCGCTTGTTCTCATCCATGTACAGTTAACACTATCATCCTAAGCCCGCTCGTTATCATCCATGCAAGCCAGCTCATTCTCATTCATGTACAGTTAACACTTTCATCCTTAGCCCGCTCGATCTCATCCATGTACAGATAACACTATCATCCTAAGCCCGCTCGTTCTCGTCCATGTACAGTAAACACTATCATCCTAAGCCCGCTAATTCTCATCCATGTACAGTTAACACTATCATCCTAAGCCCGCTCATTCTCATCCATGTACAGTAAATACTATCCTCCTAAGCCCGCTCGTTCTCGTCCATGTACAGTTAACACTTTCATCCTAAGCCTGCTCATTCTCATTTATGTACAGTAAACACTATCATCCTAAGCCCGCTCGTTCTCATCCATGTACAGTTAACACTATCATCCTAAGCCCGCTCGTTCTTATCCATGTACAGTAAACACTATCATCCTAAGCCCGCTCGTTCTCATCCATGTACAGTTAACACTATCATCCTAAGCCCGCTCGTTATCATCCATGCAAGCCAGCTCATTCTCATTCATGTACAGTTAACACTTTCATCCTAAGCCAGCTCATTCTCATCCATGTACAGTTAACACTATCATCCTAAGCCCGCTCATTCTCATCCATGTACAGTTAACAATATCATCCCAAGCCCGCTCATTCTTATACATGTACAGTAAACACTATCATCCTATGCCCACTCATTCTCATCCATGTACAGTTAACACTATCATCCTAAGCCCGCTTGTTCTCATCCATGTAAGCCCACTCGTTCTCATCCATGTACAGTAAACACTATCATCCTAAGCCCGCTTGTTCTCATCCATGTAAGCTCGCTCGTTCTCATCCATGTAAGCCCGCTCATTCTCATCCATGTACAGTAAACACTATCATCCTAAGCCCGCTCATTCTCATCCATGTACAGATAACACTATCAAACTTTGTAGCCTTTCATCCCAGCATGATACAGGCCAAATATCAGTACCCTAGGCCTTTTGGTTATTGAGAAGAAGTTGTTCGAAGATTTTAAGACATTTGACCCCTGTCACCTTGAAAGTTGGTCAAGGTCCTTCATTTGAACTTGGTAGCCCTTCATCCCAGCATGTTACTGGCCAAATATTATTATCCTAGGTCCCTTAGTTATTCAGAAGAAGTTGTTTAAAAATTTTCTAAGACAATTGACCCCTGTGACCTTGAAAATAGATGAAGGCCGTTCATTTGAACAAACTTGGTAGCCCTTCATCCCAGCATGCTACAGGCCCAGTATCAGTACCCTGGGCCTTTTGGTTATTGAGAAGTTGTTTGAAGATTTTACGACATTTGATCCCTTTTACCTTGAAAGTTGGTCAAGGTCCTTCATTTGAACGAACTTGGTAGCCCTTCATCCCAGCATGTTACTGGCCAAATATTATTATCCTAGGTCTCTTAGTTATTCAGAAGAAGTTGTTCAAAGATTTTAACATATTTGACCCCTGCTACCTTGAAGGTCATTTATTCCAGTTTGCTTCTGGCCAAATATCATCATCCTAGGCCTTTTGGTTATTGAGAAGTTGTTAGAAGTAAAATATTGACGCCGGATGGACAGACGGACGCCGCACCATGGCATAGGCTCACTTGGTCCTTCGGGCCAGGTGAGCTAAAAACTAGAATTATGTCAGTGTGACATTAAAGCCGCCCACCACTTTAAACCTAATTGCTTCAGTAACACGTTGAGCATCAATATCTACTATAATACCTCAGATATGTGTTCTCTATACTGCTAATTGAAAATCAGGTCATGTGATGATGTTGCCTTTGGAATTTCCAAAATCTATCACCTCTTAAATGATGCATAATGCCAATTGGTGAATGGATAATAAAGAATAGGTGCATTTTGTAAAATGAAGGATAATTAACAGTAGTGGGAAAACATGCATGGAGAAAAGAGACGTACTCTTTTTATTTTTAATTATTTTTTATTCATAACAATAAAAAGAGGCCCAAGAGGGCCTGTATTGCTCACCTGAATATTTAAGCAGTCATAGCAAAATATTTTCATTAAATATTATATTGCACTAAAAATATTTCCCTCGCAAACTTTGTTTGCTCCATCTGTTAAAACTACCAGCAAAATATTATTATAAGATTCTATGCTTTTTCATTCTTCTTCAGAAGTTGCTTGACATATTTTTCCCTGTGACCTTGTACGTAGGTCAAATTCATTTTCCTTCTCAAATTGGTTAGCTCTATTCCTTAAAGCTACCAGCCAAATCTTATGAATCCATTCCTTTTAGTTCTGAAATACAAATCCTTTAAAAGGTTGTTGACCTGTGACCTCTAAAGTAGGTCGAGGTCATTTTCATTCGTAAACTTTGGTGAGCTCTATCCCAGGAAGTCACCAGCCAAATATTATAATTTTATGTCTTTTAATTCTCCTTGAAAGTAAGTCAAGGTCATTTTCATTAGCAAACTTTGTTTGGCTCTTTCCCAGAAAGTCACCTGCCAAATATTAAGATTCTATACCTTTCAGTTCTTCAGAAGAAGTCGTTTGAAGTGTCTGACACATTTGACCCCTGTGACCTTGAAAGAAGGTCAATGTCATTTTCATCCTCACACTTTGTCAAGCTCTATCCAAGGAAGCCATCAGCCAAATATAAAGATTCTACACTTCTCAGTTCTTCAGGAGAAGTCATTTGAAGCTTTTGACATATATGACCCCTGTGACCTTGAAAGTAGGTCAACCTAATTTTCATTCTCAAACTTTGTCAGGCTCTACCCCAGGAAGCCCCCAGCCACAATTAAAGATTTTATACCTTTCAGTTCTTCAGAAGAAGAAGTCGTTTGAAGTGTTTGACACATTTGACCCCTGTGACCTTGAAAGTAGGTCAAGGTAATTTTCATTCTCAAACTTTTTTGAGCTCCATCCCTGGAAGCCATCAGCCAAATATAAAGATTTTATACCTGTTAGTTCTTCAGAAGAAGTCGTTTGAAGTTTTTGACATATTTGACCCCGGTGACCTTGAAAGTAGGTCAAACTAATTTTCATTCTCAAACTTTGTTGGGCTCTATCCCAGGAAGCCACCAGCCAAATATAAAGATTCTATACCTTTCAGTTCTTCAGAAGAAGTCGTTTGAAGTTTTTGACATATTTGACCCCGGTGACCTTGAAAGTATGTCAAGGTCATTTTCGTTCTGAATCTTTGTAGGGCTCCTACCAACAAAGCTTTCAGCCAAATATCATGACTCTAAGCCTGTCTGTTCTTCAGCAGAAGTTGTCTAAAGGAAAAGTTGACGGAGGGACGGAGGGACGGACGGACGACGGACGCCGCACAATGACAATTGACATAAGCTGGTGAGCTAATAATTATTAATATATGTAGTGACTTTATTTACTGTCATTGAATATACAAAATCTCACAAATGTTCTTGATATATTTGAATTATATTTCTCAATGCGACTTTACCAACGTAAGAGTTATTTCCCTTACACCGGATTGAATAATATTTTGACATGGCGCGAATTCTTGTCAAACAGCAGCGGCAGTTGTGTCATGTTCTTAAATTGTTATATTTTTATAAATAAATACACCAGAAAAAGCATGCTGTGTAACAGAAATGTTTGATAAGCATACATGTAACAAGGTTCACATATCGTCTCGTCTCAGAGCCATTACCGTTATCAACCTAGGCACGTTATGTCATATTATGTTCCCGTTTGAAAATTCAAAATAAAGGTAATACTTCATCACTCATACGGTTTATAAGTATATATATTTACTTCTTCCTTCTACAGACAGCGTCAGTGCTTGACAGTCTTCACATGTGCTTTCTCGAATCATATGTGTTTTACACATGTAACACTCCTCAGACCTCAATCTGAGTTGCTAAAATGCTCAAAACCCAGTGCACGAATTTCACCACCACAACACTCGTAGAATGCACCGGAGATAAACATTTTGTTTTCAGCAATTATTTAAAGTATGGATTATTATTTGGAGAAGAGTATCAGAAGACTTTATGTAACACAGGTGAGTGTCAGAGATTCTACTTTCTATTTACGATAACGAAACTATATAGCGGAAGCATGCAAGACTGAATTATGCGCACGCACCCCGAACGGAAGTGGGTCCGTCATTTCGTTCCCTGAACAGAATTAATAAGCTGCTCGGCTCTCACCAAGAGCGGCTTAAAAATTGTGAAAAATGCTCACTGGAAGCTTTAAATGTTAGCAAGAGTACATGCATAGTATTAATGAAACAATTAACATAGAACCAACAAAGTAACTGAGGACTATATAGAAGCATCACCAGACAGTATCTTTGAATTGGTAGTCACGGAGACAACTAACTTACCGAAGTGCTGCTTGAGGAGATGTTGCCATCGTCAGCCTCTGAACCAGAACTGTTTACCACAGGAATATCTCCAGAGATGCCCTTCACGTTAGGGATGACAAAGCTTGGAGAGGCACCATTCTGTTTTAAAATGGATCCTGGAGAAAAAAGCACTATCATAATAACATTTCAAAATTTTGTCTTTATAAGATAAATGTTGTCAGACTTTGAGAAATGTTGTGTTGCTATGTTAAATAATGTCTGCCTATTATTAATGTTGTCAGACCAGATAAATGAAGTCTGCTTATGATAAAAAGTTGTCTGGCTATGATTATGTTGTCAGGCTATGTTAACATACACAGTTAAACAAAACTAACAGAAAAAGTAGGTGAAAAGGTAAAGTACCTCTTTCTGACCCACGCCCCAGTCCCATACTGAACACATTCGGCATCATACTGCTAGGCAACCTCAGTGCTGCCTGACCAATCATTCCTACAGCCAGCTGTTGACCTGCAGGCTGTTTGACCACGAACTGTTGACCAGGCTGTGTAACTGCTGACTGTGTGATCATTGACTGCTGCTCAGCTGAAGAATGTATGGAGTTGGTATTGGTGTTAATTGATGTATATCCAGGAGGCCCCATTGACATGAGACCCCGACCAGCTGCCCTCCCAAGACCAGGCTGGCCCCGTCCTACTGGCATGGGTCCCTTGGGAGTGACCTGGGCAACACCACGACCACCTGAAACACAAGTCACACAATCAACATAGCCATGATTTCCTGATCATTTATATGTAAAACATCAGTATATTCTCCCAGTCAATAAGGTTTCCTGATCATTTATATGTAAAACATCAGTATATTCTCCCAGTCAATAAGGTTTCCTGATCATTTATATGTAAAACATCAGTATATTCTCCCAGTCAATAAGGTTTCCTGATCATTTATATGTAAAACATCAGTATATTCTCCCAGTCAATAAGGTTTCCTGATCATTTATATGTAAAACATCAGTATATTCTCCCAGTCAATAAGGTTTCCTGATCATTTATATGTAAAACATCAGTATATTCTCCCAGTCAATAAGGTTTCCTGATCATTTATATGTAAAACATCAGTATATTCTCCCAGTCAATAAGGTTTCCTGATCATTTATATGTAAAACATCAGTATATTCTCCCAGTCAATAAGGTTTCCTGATCATTTATATGTAAAACATCAGTATATTCTCCCAGTCAATAAGGTTTCCTGATCATTTATATGTAAAACATCAGTATATTCTCCCAGTCAATAAGGTTTCCTGATCATTTATATGTAAAACATCAGTATATTCTCCCAGTCAATAAGGTTTCCTGATCATTTATATGTAAAACATCAGTATATTCTCCCAGTCAATAAGGTTTCCTGATCATTTATATGTAAAACATCAGTATATTCTCCCAGTCAATAAGGTTTCCTGATCATTTATATGTAAAACATCAGTATATTCTCCCAGTCAATAAGGTTTCCTGATCATTTATATGTAAAAC
>NW_018408697.1:120075-128832 GCF_002113885.1 Mizuhopecten yessoensis
TCAATAAGGTTTCCTGATCATTTATATGTAAAACATCAGTATTTTCTCCCAGTCAATAAGGTTTCCTGATCATTTATATGTAAAACATCAGTATTTTCTCCCAGTCAATAAGGTTTCCTGATCATTTATATGTAAAACATCAGTATTTTCTCCCAATCAATACGGTTTCCTGATCTTTTATACGTAAAACATCAGTATATTCTCCCAATCAATAAGGTCAAAGGAGCATGAAGAGACAATACAACGTAGTGCTGCCCAAAGTATTCTTCCATCTAGTACATCTAAAACATAGGACGATCGGGTTCAACATTTAAGAAGACATTACCTTAATCCAAGACAAATTTCCATTTGACACCCAATGTCACGTGCATGACATCATGCACATGACATCACGTGAACAACTTTGATGTGATATCATGAAAGCGGGAGTATTCTGATGCTGCAATGCATAAATTGTGATGCCTTCTGTGGTTTCTGAGCTAATTCTGGTGATACCATGGTAAAACAAGGGTGATACGAGGGTGATATGATGGTGATACGATGGTTTTAACGAAGGTGATAATATGGTGATATGATGGTGATACTATGGTGATACGAATGTGATACTATGGTGATACGACGGTTAAATGAGGGTAATACTATGGTGATACGACGGTTAAATGAGGGTAATACTATGGTGATACGATGTTTAACGAGGGTGATATGATGGTAGTACGACGGTGATACTATGGTGATATGAGGGTGATATGATGGTGATACAATGGTTAAACGGGGGTGATACGAGGGTGATATGATGGTAAAACGACGGTGATACTATGGTGATATGAGGGTGATATGATGGTGATACAATGGTTAAACGGGGGTGATACGAGGGTGATACGATGGTAAAACGACGGTGATACGAGGGTGATATGATGGTGATACCATGGTAAAACGAGGGTGATATGATGGTGATGCGATGGTGATACGAATAATAGAATGCAAAACCCCTTGGTTGGAACTTCCCTTTCTACGCCCCTGGGCATGAAAGTGTCTTATATTCCTGTGAATGCTTACTTACCAATTTGACTACCACGGCCTACTCCACTCCTAGACAGGGATAGTGCCAGGACAGAAGTGGAGGGAGGGATCTGGCCTACGTGTGTGGCTGCACTGCCCTGGAATGACATGTAGGTCTCAGGTTTGGCGTGGGGGAGACGTAGTTTCTGCTCCTCCTCCTCCTCCTCCTCTCCAGGTTCAGGAACACTGCACACAAGAAATTAGGTTAAACTCCTGCTGTGCATTACTTTCATGTTTTATGTTGAATAACAAAGAAAATTACAGTGAATACTACAATCATAAAAGATATTCTTATTTTCTGAAATGTCACCTGTTTAAACCTGAAAGTAGGAAGCTTCCTTAGCAACTACTAAGACGATATCAAATAAGTGGGGGGTTTTCAAATTGTTTGAAGGTAGGCATCTGCACACCTAGCTACTTAACTAGATTTAATGGAGGGCAATTCAAATTTTAGTCTTTATTTTGACCTCCATTTACATCAATGTTAAACATGAATACATGTTTTGATATTTGGAGATCGTTAAACATTAAAATGTGCCTTTAATACAGGGACACAATTCTTAATAAATGTATGAAAATCACTTGGAAATTTGCATCACATTTAGAATATATAGCTAGTCTGTAATGAGTACAAAGTAGGTAAGGAGCGGCCAGGAGCCCAGGATATATTTAAAGTCAATCAGAAGTATATCTAATAATATTAGTGTGGTATGACAATCCTACTTACACTCTCTCGTCTGCTGGCATGTTCACCTGAGACATGTACAACTTCTTTTCCTTTGTAGACATTCTGAAAACAAATTTACATATCCTTAAACTTATTCCGTGATATGAATTTTTTCATGGATAAAGACTGGTAAATTCCTGAACTGACATGAAGCTTATTTTCCTGTTGTCTTCACTTCTCCCAACCTTTAGAATTCAATACTTAAGAAATATTGGTATGCATTTGTCTAAGTTTATGAACTACTATTACCCAGCCAAGAACTTTATAAAATGTCATTCAATCAGCTGTGTTAACGTTCCTAGCACAATCATTTACTACCAAGTCATTACTATTTACTTACCCAGCCGTGTTTCTAGCATTTAGTCTCTCAAATATTTACTTACCCAGTCGTGTTTCTAGCGTTGAGCCTCACACATATTTACTTACCCAGCCGTGTTTCTAGCATTTAGTCTCTCAAATATTTACTTACCCAGTCGTGTTTCTAGCGTTGAGCCTCACACATATTTACTTACCCAGCCGTGTTTCTAGCATTTAGTCTCTCAAATATTTACTTACCCAGCCGTGTTTCTAGCGTTGAGCCTCACACATATTTACTTACCCAGCCGTGTTTCTAGCATTGAGCCTCACACATATTTACTTACCCAGTCGTGTTTCTAGCGTTGAGCCTCACACATATTTACTTACCCAGCCGTGTTTCTAGCGTTGAGCCTCACACATATTTACTTACCCAGCCGTGTTTCTAGCGTTGAGCCTCACACATATTTACTTACCCAGCCGTGTTTCTAGCGTTGAGCCTCACACATATTTACTTACCCAGCCGTGTTTCTAGCGTTGAGCCTCACACATATTTACTTACCCAGCCGTGTTTCTAGCGTTGAGCCTCACACATATTTACTTACCCAGCCGTGTTTCTAGCGTTGAGCCTCACACATATTTACTTACCCAGCCGTGTTTCTAGCGTTGAGCCTCACACATATTTACTTACCCAGCCGTGTTTCTAGCGTTGAGCCTCACACATATTTACTTACCCAGCCGTGTTTCTAGCGTTGAGCCTCACACATATTTACTTACCCAGCCGTGTTTCCAGCGTTGAGCCTCACACATATTTACTTACCCAGCCGTGTTTCTAGCGTTGAGCCTCACACATACTTACTTACCCAGCCGTGTTTCTAGCGTTGAGCCTCACACATACTTACTTACCCAGCCGTGTTTCTAGCATTGAGCCTCACACATATTTACTTACCCAGCCGTGTTTCTAGCATTGAGCCTCATGAAGTAGTTGGGATCCACACCTATTCGGGCAACACTTGGAATCTCTACAAGTCAATTGATTTCCTTAGTATGAAATTATATCTTAATTAGTTTACAAGACATATTTCTCTAACATGCAGTGTTTTATTATGACCATCCCAGATGATGTTTCCACATAATTTGGACTACGGTGCCCATCTCAGACTGACCCAAAGAGTTCAGATAAAACATGTGGTAAGGACATTGAAAGAAACCTTTGTATAACATTCAGTTAAATCAGATGGAATTGAGAACTTGTTTCAATGTCTCAGTATATCAGAAGTCCCAGTATATCATAAGACAAAAAATGCCAATTTAAATTTCATAAAAATACAAGTTTTTAGCCCAACTCTCTCACCTTCATCCCAGTTCTCAACAGATTCAAACTTGCTGCTGTCAGCATAACATGGCAGGTCTGTGTTACCTTTGAAGTACTGACCATCATGGTTCTGCTTGTTTTGTTCTGAAACAAAATATTACAATGAGTAGGAGTTAATTTAACTTTTTATTCCAGTTACAGTAGTGTACAAGTCCACGAGTACAGTACTTTCCAGTTACAGTAGTGTACAATTCCATGAGTACAGTACTATCCAGTTACAGTAGTGTACAATTCCACGAGTACAGTACTTTCCAGTTACAGTAGTGTACAATTCCATGAGTACAGTACTTTCCAGTTACAGTAGTGTACAATTCCATGAGTACAGTACTTTCCAGTTACAGTAGTGTACAATTCCATGAGTACAGTACTTTCCAGTTACAGTAGTGTACAATTCCATGAGTACAGTACTTTCCAGTTACAGTAGTGTACAATTCCATGAGTACAGTACTTTCCAGTTACAGTAGTGTACAATTCCATGAGTACAGTACTTTCCAGTTACAGTAGTGTACAATTCCATGAGTACAGTACTTTCCAGTTACAGTAGTGTACAATTCCATGAGTACAGTACTTTCCAGTTACAGTAGTGTACAATTCCATGAGTACAGTACTTTCCAGTTACAGTAGTGTACAATTCCATGAGTACAGTACTTTCCAGTTACAGTAGTGTACAATTCCATGAGTACAGTACTTTCCAGTTACAGTAGTGTACAATTCCATGAGTACAGTACTTTCCAGTTACAGTAGTGTACAATTCCATGAGTACAGTACTTTCCAGTTACAGTAGTGTACAATTCCATGAGTACAGTACTTTCCAGTTACAGTAGTGTACAATTCCATGAGTACAGTACTTTCCAGTTACAGTAGTGTACAATTCCATGAGTACAGTACTTTCCAGTTACAGTAGTGTACAATTCCATGAGTACAGTACTTTCCAGTTACAGTAGTGTACAATTCCATGAGTACAGTACTATGTTCAAAACATATGCAAACCAAACAAATAGTTTTACTGTAACTAAAGACACACATGTCAAACTTCCCTGAAGTTGATAGCTCACACAGTCAGTAGAATTAGCACAAAACATGTTTTCTGCCTTGTTTGTAAGGTTAGTTCATTGCTAGAAACTTTGATAAATACAATGTCCGGCTACGCGTTTGTTTACAAATATAATTTCACTACAAAAGTAGAGAGAACGACCGGTAAATGTATTAAGGGTATGTCATGAAGATGGAAAAAATCTTTGTTCTGAATGCTGAAATATGTAATTTAAAAGTTCAAATACTGAACACAGTTTTCTTCACTTTCACATCTGATTATTTCTGTCCTCTTGTTAAATTGCATGTTTTAACATTTTGTTACATTATCAAGAAGTTCAAATGTAAATGAACATAGACAACTATTATCCTTGCATGATCCAAATACACAGTTCAATGTTTAAATTGAACATCAGAAGTACTGTGGCTGCTGTGAATATATATTGGCCTGTCTAACTAAATTTTGAAATTTAAAGTAAAATCTGCTTCTTCAGTATATCTCAACTATGTGATATTTTGTTTTGTAAACTTTGTGCTATTAAATATATATAATCATATTCAATATATACAAAAAACAAGAGGCCCAATGGGCCTGCATCGCTCACCTGGTATAAATCTCACACTTGCAACCTTAAAAGTGATCTTCATCCCAGTTTGCTTCTGGCCAAATATCGACACCCTAGGCCTTTCGGTTATTAAGAAGAAGTCGTTTAAAGTAAAATATTGACGCCGGACGACGGCCGCCGCGCCACGGCATAAACTCACTTGGCACTTCGTGCCAGGTGAGCTAAAAATGCTAAAGTAAAAACAAAATTCATTGCTTCAAGATTTTGTGCTTTATTTCATTAATTTAGTTGAGTAAGATAAGACATTTTGCCGTGAAAAACGCGGCGAATAAAACCTCCCTTATTTTAACCTGAATTCCCTTAAAATGATTGTAAAACTCACAGATTGGTCTCCACGAATTCTGGCATACTTGTATGAAAAAATATCAAATTTATGAAAGCCTTTTATGTTTCCCTAAATGCATAATGATTTTAATGGAAGGCACTTCAAATGAAAAGTGTCATTGTTTAATTTTTAATTTCTTTTAACAGATTTTAAACATGAGGTGCAAATGTTTTTACATTTAACTATATAATTAATTTAACAAGTTTCAGTTTTTAAACAAAAACTAATCACAATACTGTTTCTGCTTGTTCTGCTGATGAATATTTTGAAAGAATCGTTGTCTGTTGCATTGGCATACAATGTCAGCATTAGATGTGTAGGACCAAGTTCAGCAGTGCCATCTAGTGACGTCGGAGCAGGCAGTGCCATCTAGTGACATCGGAGCAAGCAGTGCCATCTAGTGACGGAGCAAGCAGTGCCATCTAGTGATGGAGCAAGCAGTGCCATCTAGTGACGTCAGAGCAAGCAGTGTCATCTAGTGACGGAGCAAGCAGTGTCATCTAGTGATGGAGCAAGCAGTGTCATCTAGTGACGGAGCAAGCAGTGCCATCTAGTGACGGAGCAAGCAGTGTCATCTAGTGACGGAGCAAGCAGTGTCATCTACTGATCTAGTGACGGAGCAAGCAGTGCCATCTAGTGACGTCAGAGCAAGCAGTGCCATCTAGTGATGGAGCAAGAGCGTTGACTCACTAATGTCTCATTAGAAAGACTTACCATGGAGGATGGACGGTTCCAGCCGGGCTTTGTCCGGGCAGTTGACCATGTGGTACCTTAACTCTGGCTTACGTACTTCATGGCGGGCATTGTACGGACATACAGCAAAGTCGGCTCCAGGATGATTCTGAACAGGAGGACAACAGTGTATCACAGTAGACATACAATTGTAATACACTGTGGATGTTGATTCAATACTAAATAAGCAATATATGACAATACCATTGTTTTTGTCTTGGTATAAATGGAATTTTTCAATCTGACTTTTGGAGTGATTTCATGCTGAAGTCCTCATGAAACATTTAATGTCAATGTTCACAATACATTGGTGCTATCTCAGATGAACACTAACACAAGACCACAACTTGTATATCTAAATTTTATGTCAGGGTCTGTGAAAACAAAGACCACAATATAAATATATAGTGTACATGTTTTTTCTGCAAGTTAACTCTTTCAAAATCTGCTTGTGAGCTACAGTTATTTTCTAAGCATAAATTGTAAATACAACCCCCCCCCCNCTCCTCTATTTCTCTCACATGTATGTAAATCTAAACATGGACGTCATCATATAAAACAAAAGTTACGCTTACCCTGCGACACTTCATCATATGATACTGCATGCGTTTGGCAGCAATCATGTGCACCTTGTCATAGGGACACTCAATCATCTCTTCTGGGTCGTAAATCTTGTACTGCGCCATGGCTGAACGCAGAAATGCTGCAATGTATACATATATTTATATTTAACGTTTCATGTCACCAGATATTGAATTTAATACTTCTTAATGAATAACGTTAACTTCGTTAAGTTGTGTTTTTTATCACTTTATTCCCCATTCTGTTACCAAAACGCTGGATTATTGCCCATATGAGGGGCCAACGTGCCCTTATATTAGTGCGAATTATTCTGACGTTGTATCGACTCTTTTATATCGGTCTGTCAACGATTAACATCAGAACTCCGGCCCTCTATAATATGAGGGAAATAAGCGACCCGCGTCTGGGTCGCTCTTCAAACTGATATTTTAGAAACAAATCGTCACTTTCACACACATGTCGCATATGGATCTCAACATTTATTCTTTATGCACTACCGAAGGTATTTTCCAACGTTATGACGTAGGCCGTCAAGATTTTAGTCACATGCCATTAGAAGGCGTGGGCTTTCAAAAACGTAAAGTAATTTAACAGAGTAAGTTTGAAAAAATATGTTTTTATAGTGATTGTATTGGTTGTTTGAGGCATGTTATTTATGTTCATCTTGTGCATTAAGAATAGATCTTTCGATCCATGTGCGACATGTGTGAAAGTGACAATTTGTTTCTAAAATATAAGTTTGAAGAGCGACCCAGGCGCGGGTCGCTTATTTCCCGCATATTATAGAGGGCTGGAGTTCTGACGTTAATCGACGACAGACTGATATAAAAAAAAAGTCAATATTAACAATAAAACTTCAGAATTATTTGGACTACCTAATATATAACATGTATGTGATTTAATTGACGTGTTTTCATCATACTTTATTATCATTGGCGAAATTGTAACTGTTAACGGTATAAATGTTTCCCAAACGAAGGATTTACCCTCATGTGACAGTGACTAGCTATATATAGGCCGCTTTTGTTATCGCGATCCAAACGGTAGAACCGGTTTGACCATCGTTGTTTGTTTGTGATATAAGGTAGGACATAGTAATCTGATGCTGCTTTTATATAGGGCAAGCCTTCATTAAGCATTGCAAGGCCTGCATAAACATTAAAAAGGTCTGCACGGATATATATAAAAAAAGGTTTCATTTCAAAATAGACAAACTGGTTGTTCCACATAAAGGTACAGCCCCCTGATGTTTTGCCTGACCTAATGAAAGCTCATGAATGATATGATGGGGTGAAAATAATATGTTTTAATGTTGGTTCACGCCGTGACACTATTATAGAAATAAAGAATTAAACACGACACCTTCCATATATCGAAACATATAAAACAGCTGGTTCATAGAAAGCATTGCGGGAACCTGTCATTCATCGCTATAATCAGGTCCAGTACACTCTGCCGATTGAGCTATATAGCTGTAAAGACCTATAATAGCTCTATCTAAAATAGGTCTTTTGAGCTTTTTTCAAGCGATTTTCTTTTTTAAGGAAAACAAAACACTTTAAGTGTCGCTTTTAAAAGAAGATTGTATCATTAGATTGATAACAAAAGATATCAAATATAAGTATTCTTTTTAAAAAACTAATGAGGTAAAAAAAATCCGAAATTTTACATTTATGAAAAATGAAAATAAACATCTAACTGTATGCTTTTTGTAGTCACCATTACCAAAAACCTTATTGTTTTATGCGACTTTGCTTTAATTTAATGAAAATTGAAATCAGAGAAAATATAGCTCAATACAGCTTTAATTTATAGGTATATATACCGGCGCGTCTAATTACCCAATACTACCCAATACCACCCAATACTACCCAATACTACCCCATACGACCCAGTTATGAACCAAATACTTCTTTATTACTGTGAAATATCACCTTTGTAGACGTTATTTACTTCCATCTGCCATATTTTATCGGGAAATATGCGATTTGGTGCCGAAAACATC
>NW_018408697.1:132296-137950 GCF_002113885.1 Mizuhopecten yessoensis
GGTCATAGTCACGGCAATTCGGTGATGTTTTCGGCACCAAATCGCATATTTCCCGATAAAATATGGCAGATGGAAGTAAATAACGTCTACAAAGGTGATATTTCACAGTAATAAAGAAGTATTTGGTTCATAACTGGATCGTATGGGGTAGTATTGGGTCGTATGGGGTAGTATTGGGTGGTATTGGGTAGTATTGGGTGGTATTGGGTAGTATTGGGTCATAGTCACGGCAATTCGGTGATGTTTTCGGCACCAAAACGCATATTTCCCGATAAAATATGGCAGATGGAAGTAAATAACGTCTACAAAGGTGATATTTCACAGTAACAAAGAAGTATTTGGTTCATAACTGGATCGTATGGGGTAGTATTGGGTAGTATTGGGTGGTATTGGGTAGTATTGGGTAGTATTGGGTAATTAGACGCGCCCATATATACTGATATAGCTCAATCGGCAGTGTACTGGACCTGATAATTACAAGCGAGATGATCACGCAAGGATCACTTGAACTCTAACACGAGGTTAACAGTCCGCTTATTCAGACTATGAACGTAAAAGATAATCAGACAATCAATCTAAAACGTAAATTTAAGCTAAATGTCGACTTTCAACTTACCAAACCATAAAAGTACAAACTTGGTTCCTCTGTTTACAGGCTGCACGCTCTCTGGAAATTTGCGGGACTTTCCCTTTACCGTATGAGCGCCATCTATGTGATTATATATAAATTTACCTCCCCTTTTCTAGACTTGTAATAGTCATAAGATTGAGCATGACACAATCAACGAGCGCATATTTGATTTCTTCGGTTACATGCCACCCAACATACGATGACGCTCATTTAGTTGTTACATTATAGGATGAAAAACAAGATACGACTAAATATTTTATCGAGTAACTGCATATTTGGCAGGATTTACTGTATTAGTGTAGGGTTGGCCACGGTATTAAAATTTTATTTGTAACCTGATAAGTTAAAAAGCTTAATTAATATTATTAATAAAAAATAAGATTAATTCATGTAAAAGGCAGACATTATACTGATATTACATTTTGCAATTGGACACATATATATATATATATATATATATATGTCATCACATATGCCATAGAATTTGTAGTCAGTCATAGTGGATTGGATTCGGTTAATTTAAAGCCTCATTGTGGCATAATTCCAAAGGGGACCCGTATATCTAAATAAATCAATACAATTCACGAAACAGTTGCATAGATAGTTTAGTTTAAACATATTTTATTGATATTTATATACAATGGGAGTTGGGGATAATTATATAATCAGGCCTTTTATGATAGATATAAATAATTCGATCAGGCTTTAACACACAATCATTTGTAAAAAATAAAAATGTTACATGTTGTTTGGATTCAATGGTATGTCCATTACATTTCATATTAAACCAAACAAAACATGAATACTTAATTTTCTTTTGGGACCAAATAGGACATGCACTTTCTGTTTTCCACGAAGAAGTTTATTGTCTATAAGCCAATCTTGACAGGATTCCAGTGTTTTCAATAATCATTTCATATAATTTTTGTATCTTTGTGTGGATAATCATCCTCCTGGTCCGGGGGTCACACTCACCTTCGCTCTCTGCACCCCTGGAACAATTAAGATTGAAGGTTCAGTGTGCGCGACGTTGTTGATGAGACAAGAAGACTAGTTCGATCGTTTGATGTACATCAAAAGAATCTCGCGGTCACGTAACGGTAAAAATTGACAGGCTTTTAAGTCTGGTGTCGCTTCTTTGTAATCTTCAAAAGACAGGTTGGTCAGTTTTGTTTTATTTTACCCTCACTTTTGGCTTTAAAGTTGAGCGTTCGCCCAGGTGAGGAGAGCAATATTAATTGGTTCTGTCCCCGGGCCGGGACATACCAAAGTCATTAAAAATGGTGTTTTTTTTCCCCTGCTTAACATTCAGCATTTAGGGGAATGGCAACAACTGGTTCAACCGTTGTCAGTAAAATGTTACCGGGCGGAATGCTGTGCTGGGTGCCTTCGGCATGATATTTCAGTGAGATAGCACTATAAAGTCGGCATCAGATCCGCGCTATCACAAGGAGGCAAGCACACCAACATACCCTGTCTCCTGCATACACACACCCAAGCACGCATACACTACACACATGGAGGCACGTCCTTAAATTACCTTAGCTGTAAATAGGACGTAAAACCCAACCCAACCCAACCCAACCAAGCCATGCACAAATAATATAGCATTTAAGTACCTACAATACAGCTTTGGGCCAGGTGAGGTGAAATAATCCACCGTAAATTCATATCTTTGCGCAGAAACGAACATCTCTTTCACGCCTCAACCTTAAAATACATAATACATTTGGTCCAAACTACACAACGTATACACATTGGGTTAGGTCAACTGCTGTACCTGAGGGGAAACGGCTTTTGTCACGTACACAAACAATCAGTGTTGCAAAGATTTACCGTTCGGAATTTGGATACTATCAATCCGGAAATTAAGTAACTGGTAAGTATGATTTTGCGATGGAGCCCACCAGGGGATACAATGTATTTGTTGTGATGTTGTACGACGGATTTAGCTGGTGTAATAATAATAATAATAATATACAAATTTATAAAGCGCCCTATATAATTTGTAAAATTACTCTAAAGCGCTATGGATAATAGTAATAGTTATAATTGTGAAACAAAAACAAAGGCTTACAATCACTTTTATACATTTAAGCAAGCAATGTGCACATAATTTAACAAATAAAGGGTGGTATTTACATAACGTCTTTGCAGAGACCCTAAAATGCTGACGTAAAGAGGTGAGTTATGATGTCCCTCTTGAATTTGGCCGGAGTATTTGACTTTCTAATAGTAGATGCTAAGCTATTCCACAACGTGGCCGAAACCCTCCCAAAGCACCGGTTTCCATAGGTCACAGTACAAGATTTTGGGACACACAACAATGGTTCTGACTCTGACCGCAGTGATCTTGACGGCTGATACAGGGTAACACGCTTCTGTAGGTACTGATGAGCTGTTCCATTCAGTGCCTTGTATGCGTACACAAACATTTTGTACTGCGATCTGTATCGTACAGGTTACCAGTGCAATGAATATAACACATGTGTGATGTGCTCTCTCTTTCGAGTACGAGTAACCAGCCGTGTTGCAGTGTTCTTGACCCTCTGCAGACGACTAGTTAGTTTGTCAGATATACCACAGAGCAGGGCGTTACCATAAAGTAACAGAGAGGTAACAAGTGAATGCACCAAAATCTTGCATGCATCTGCAGTTATAAACTGCCGAATACAGCCGATGTTCCTGATCTGGTAGTAACAGGATTTTGCAATAGCGTTACTTGTTTCTCCATGTTCAGCGAACTATCAAATTATACCCCTAGGCTTTTAACAGCTGCAACAGTCTCAATAGTTCTGGCACCGACCTTAAGCTGGAGGGCCAGTGTTTGCTGACACTTTGGGGAAAAAACGATTAGTTCCGTCTTTTCCTCATCCAGATACTGATATCTGTCAGACAAGCTTCCAGACTTTCTGAGACTGTATTCCAACTGTCCTGTGGTTTGATGACCATGTCCTTTTGTGTTTCATCGGCATACCAATCGGTTTGGAGTACATACAATATTTTCGTGGTCCTAACCCCGACCCCTGGGGAACCCCGGAATCTAGTACTTTGTCATGTGAGGTGGAAGATCCGATGGCAACACACTGTCGTCGTTCCCTCAGGTATGACTGTATCCAACATAGTGCGGTATCAGTCACTCCATAAGAGTGTTCCAGACATTTATAAAGTATGCCATGGTCGATGACGTCAAATGCAGCTGACAAGTCCAGCATGACAAGCACCGCTCTGCACTTGTTACCCAATGCAGAAGCTATGTGACTATGACAGTGTTGTGAAATTGCGTGGTTAATAAGAACGGTCATGACGTATGAAACACATTATCACTTTCAGTCCAGAAATTGTATTATTTTCTTGAAATGAAGCAACTTTTATTCACTGGAAAAATAAAGAATATCAAAATGACGGTCCGGGATAAAAATACCCGAGGACGACGGACCCAAACTACTGTAAAACATCTGTTCTTTGTGAGGCAACGAGTTAGAATGTATAGCCATGTAGTATATGTTTGTCTTCAGATGATTAATCACAAGTTCAAATATAGCATCAGAAGGCGTATTGAAAAACTGTTAGAAGTCGTTTGTTCACGTCGTACAAACGGCGCGTGCTGTTTCAGACAATATGACTAAATTCGGACTATGGAAATACTTTATTCATACAAAGAGACTATTTCCAGCTATGTTAAAATTACATAGGAGCCTGCTCCTTCATAACTTTTGTTTCAGAAGTGCTCAGAGATTTATTCTGCTGTTTCAACTTTTTTCAATCCCTTTTACATCTGAAGTTATTACTGTGAATCACACTTCTAATTATTCAGATGATTGATTAACCTAGTTACAGCATGGGGTCGAAAAATGAAATATCAGGCTAAAGGTATTTTTCTGAAAATAAATTCGTATTTTTTGCATCGTAATTCTTGGTAAAGGACATTTTCTATCATGTAGTGCTTGAATATCTATCATCCAGAATGTGAGTTTAATCAAACATTTTGTGAAAATTGTAATGTAAAATCACGGAATTAGATTAGTCTGTTATCTAAGTCCGTGGTAAAATATAGGATTTTTCATTTTTACTATTCTTGTATGTTCATAGTGTGAAGAAGTGGTTCTATTTCAAATAAGTATGCAAAATTTCAGTGTAAAAAAGTGGTGGAAAGTCGCACAACAGCGTATCCTATGTACCCAAAACGTTGAGAGCCTAAGATACCTCCCTGGCGTTCACCAAAAAGCAATACACTTGGGAATGAAGTTCGTTACAAGTATAACCATAAACATTTCAGTACATGTTAGGTCACGAAAAAATCTAAATTTCAATTTGCTTCATCACTGGGCGTGATTGATGAAGTTTTTGCTAATCAATTTTGAGATCAAATGTAATTTTCTTGTCACTTTTTAAAATTTGTTCTTAAACATTTTGTTATCATTTTTTAACGTTTTATCATCAGACTTTCGTTTTTGCATTGCTTTTAGGGGATATTTCATACTCATTTGTTAATATTCATCCCATAATGAAGAGTAAATGTATTGGTGAGGTAGACATCGTATCTTTGCGAAATCTCGTAAATGTAAAGGTACACAAAATGTAAAAAAAATCCATAATATAAATGGCTTTTGAATACACTGATTCAAAGTTGCATAAATTGCTCCAATAAAGAAGTTAGTATTGTAACGTTCCGGGGTCCGTACCCTAGTCGCTTCTAAGGATCCCTGTGCTGTAAGCTTAATTATAACTATACTACAGTTGCAAATATATACAAATATGTGTTACTACCTTGTAACCAGCATACCCATTACCTAATGCTTAATACATGATATGAACAGAATAATTACTGCACGACTATAGAACTAATACCAAAGCTATCTGCTCTGTATCAATATAACACACTACACACACTACCGTACAATCCAGGCAGTACACAACTCGACTACCTAGTCGCGGCTAGCCCTAGTCACTATAGTTGCCCTATAGTCAGCTACCTAGCTATATGACCTAGTCGCGCCGATCACGACAGCCTCATACTAGT
>NW_018408697.1:143955-150926 GCF_002113885.1 Mizuhopecten yessoensis
GATTGTCGCTGGATTCTGCCTATTTATACCCTCTTGCTATCCTAGCGACACCTAGCGGTGAGTGAGGTATAATCACCTGTACGTTTTGATTGTACCTCGAAAACTATCTGTCTTCTAAGCGTTCGAATTACGGAGACATAACACAAATGATTAACGCCAACAGATCAACGTATCTAACCTGAATAATATGCTAAATCAGCGAAGGTAGGATTACGATATGTACATTCATCACAGTATTTGTCCAAAGCGCTACATAAGGTATCTGCACCGCAAACGAGAATCTGAAACAGAACGTTTTGAAGATGAAACTCTCTTAACAATCAAGGACATGTTTAACGGGTCCTGTTCACGTACAAAATGTTGTCTTTGTTTTAACAATTTTAATTCGAAGGGAAACAAATCCACACTTCTGCAAAAACTTGCCAAGCATCAGTTAATTTTCACACACACATTATGGTGTTCTGCGTCATCACGTGTATGATTCATTTCATCTGATTGGCAATGACCCGAACCCTTGCACACAGGTTATCCTATAAGAAAGGGAGTTTTTGAATTCTCAATTATGAAGTAGGTTATCTAAAATAATTGATGACCTTTTAGAAGTGTCCTACATCTTATCAAAGAATCAATCCGCCTCCACTGTCTATGTTTGTGTTTTGGATTACCCTGGCTGTAGGTGCCTCCACTGTCTATGTTTGTGTTTACCCTGGCTGTAGGTTTGTAGTACTTGATCCCATTTCTTTCTTCTTCAGTACAAAAACGACACAAAATGCTCTTTTACTGTTTTGGGTTAAGATGAGAACTGATATACATCTTGTAATTAAGTGTTCCACTCCTTTTGGCATTTCCCTGTCTAGTATTTAAACATTCAATAAATCTATAGTTCCAGTGTTGCTTGGTCTCGACCATCTGAGTAGGGTACAGATACTCTCATAAAATACTTTTTTTCTCCGAAACATTCTTTGGAGACAAAGTGACTGCCTTAATAGATGGTACATATATTTATATTAAAATAGGTGCCGACCATAAGCTTCAGATAATGTCTTACGGTGGCCAGAAGTAGCGTAATTATCTTAAATACATGAGCATAGATCTATCTGATGGCTACATTTTGGACACAGTAGGACCATTTTTATAGAAGCCAAAATGATGCAAGCATTACAAAAAAAACAGCATAGACAAGCCAAATGCTTGGAGCAAGATGACAAAGCAGTCGATGATCGTGGCTTTAGAGATGTCCTGCCAATGTTAGAGGCATCTGGTATTTATACCAATATGCCCTCATATTATTAAGATGTATCATATAAAGGTATTAGGTTCTGGAAATTATATCCAAAGATAGAATTTCTATATTACCATAATAACATAATGTTTTACTCTTATTATTTCATCATCAATTTCTCTCCAAATATGCTCAATTAGTTTAATCTGTATGATGTATTGCTGCATTCATCAAGCACCAGTGGACAAATGCTATTTTGTCCAATAGTATGCCGGTTAGTGGGATGATGATATACTATTTCCTGACAAATGATTTCGAATCATCACCGACAAAAAACACTGTTGTTTAAAAAGTAACAATAACGTCGTTTATATCGAAACTCTAAGAGATAATATTACTAAATGAAAAGATAAAGAGAAAATTAATAACACCTTCTCCATTGAAACATATAAATATAATATATCTACAACACATAGTTTACTAGGACATGACGACGAACCTCTTACGATGTCGACGAAAGACAAAAAACACAACGACAAGGGTGATGACCAGCGCAATGAATGCCAATCCAGCTACGACCCCAAGGGCTAAAACTGTAGATCCGGAACCGATATCCTTAGCTGTTGTTGTTGTTGTTGTTACAACATCACTAAGAAAAGAAAGTTAGTTCAGTTGATGGAGCTTAACGTAAAAGCTAACCACTTATAACAAAACAGAAAAGTAAACGATTTCGTGTATATTTAGTATACAGGTCGCAGTACAAAATTCTGGTATACACATACAAGGCACCGAATGGAACAGCTCCTCAGTATCTACAGGAGCTTGTTACCCTGTATCAGCCGTCACGATCACTGCGGTCGGAGTCAGAATCTTTGTTGCGTGTACCAAAATCACGTACTGTGACCTGCGGAAACAGATGCTTTGGGAGGTTTCGACTACGTTGTGTAATAGCTTACCATCTGCTATTAGAAAGTCAAATACCCTGGCCAAGTTAAAGAGGGACATCAAAACTCACCTCTTTACGCCTGCATGTTAGAATTTTTGCAAAGACGTCATGTAAATACACCCTTTTATTTGTTCAATTATGTGCACATTGCTTGCTTAAATGTATAAAAGTGATTGTAAGCCTTTGTTTTTTGTTTTCTCAATTATAACCATTGCTATTATCCATATGTTGTAAAGCGCTTTAGAGTAATTTTACAAATTATATAGGACGCTATATAAATATTGTATATTTTTATTTTATCATTATTATTAATAAAAGAATATTCTGATTAAAGTTCTAACGATGCTGTGCTTGCTGAAATTGTGCTTCCCGGTCTCTTCCCCGAAGCGGATGGTTTCCTCTGACCTACTTACTGTAGTGTTCCTACCTAACTACAGTTCACAACTCCCGTCACAATGTTTGGGTCACTAACGTTTTGCTTTATATCAAAAAATTACTACTGCACTGACGCACTGTCACCTTAATGTTGAAGTCAATATATTATGTTTTGGGTTCATTGCGTGCGTAGCAAGCTTATCAGATTTTAATGTGTACTGATTCTGTAACTATTTGTGTATTACACTGCCCAGGGGAGGGTCCAGGTGAGGGCGTAATGGGCGTACGCCCCCCTTTAAAAAAACGTGACATTAGTGCATTTCACAATTATTTTATGTTTTTTAGCAAAAAACAGGTCCAAAAATTTAAATATTTCAATACAGCTAATTTATTCAAATATACATCAATGTTCATATAAATATACGTCCCGTTATACTTTGCTTTTTTTATATGTATTCGATCGCAACATGTGGTTTTAACTGAAATTGTAGTATATTTATGTTTATATATATGAACATTGGTGTATATTTAAATAAATTGCTAAGTATAACGGGACGAATATATATATGAACATTAATGTATATTTGAACAAATTGGCTGCATTGAACTAAAAAGTCCAAAATAAAAACACAAACATTCCGTTTTTTTTTGGTTTTTTTTGTCTTTTCGTCATTATGTTTCTTCTTTATTTCGTTCCTTGCTATACATCGTTGTTTCGTCTTTCCGTTATACAATGTATCGTTTTTTCGTCTTTTCGTTATTTCGTCTTTTCGTTATTTAGCTTTGGCGTTATTTCGTTATTTAGCTTTGGCGGGTTTCCGTTTTTTCGCTTGGCGTTATTTCACGGGCGACAGAGCGAAAAGAAGAAATGTCATATATAAGCCACCATAGATAACACTGCCGCACACTAAACATGTCGTCGATGCTGGTCTCATGGTTACTGGTCAGTTCTAAATAAAATGAAAGTCGCATTCAAATTCAAATGATATGTGAAGAGTTTGCTATACATCCGTCCAATTTATTACACCCTCTGACCAATCCCGTTAATTGTAGTTTTAATTGAGTCACTCCGAGGTACTCTGTTAAAACAACAAAGTCCCTCATCCCAAATCTAAATTATTATTAGTTTTTTTTTTCTTTTTTTCTCTAAATAATTAAATTGAATTAAATGCTGAGGTAGAAAACACTGCCATTGCAAAGGTATTTGAGACTGAAGAGGGTTAACTATCAAACATAATCATAATATTTTTATCTGTACATGTACATATCTTTATTTCTTGAAAGCGCATGTAACTTTATTAACATAATATCAAGTTATGTACCTGTATTACGCACTTGTAGTACTTGCAGTACTATACAGTATATACTATATATAGGGTGGGGCCGTTTTCACTAGGACCGATTTTACTAGAGCCGTTACTGCAGTGAGGCCGTTTTAACCGGATACGATTCATTCCACTCCGGCATTTTACTTTAAAAAATGCAAGTTGGGAAATTACAAGGTGGCTAACCAAGACAGGTATCTAACTTAATTTTGTGCAACACTATATGGTTCAGATTACATGGCAGCAAAATATACTGGAATGGTAACACCTGTCCGAGCAAATCTGGTTCAGCCCCTGGTAAGTTCTAAATAAAATGAAATAAAACCGTTGAACATGAAAAAAGCATGACTATTAAAAATGACTGTTGAATATTATATAAAATGCTAAACTTTGTAACAATAAAAACAACCAAAACATTAAATGATGTATTCTTTCTTGTAATTCAGGCAGCACAGGAAGATTTGGAAGATGTGAATAAATATAAAGAGGCTGCAATTATCAATCAAAGTACTGAAAGTGCTGAAAGCTAAGGCAAAAGGTATATATATATTATTTTTGGAATGGAGAACAAAATAAAGACGAAGTTCCCATCATATTGTACAGAAGTATTTACTGTTAATTTGTTATGAATCATAGTTTTATGTAAAAGTGTACCACTGTGAAGTTATTCTTCTTGTGTGTACAGTATATCTTTATAGGTTTGTCAGAAGAGGGGTACCAAGTTTCCTCTCATTTTAGACCTTTGAATAATTAATTTGCATAGGAATTGCTTCCCTTTGTACATATTTCAGACATTAAAAACTGAAACTGGCATTTACCCCTTTGACCAATACCTGATTATTTTAAACCATTAAATAGATTATGCACAGATTGTGAACATCTTTAAACTTTGCCTTTGTTGTTGAATAATATATCAACCAAGTTTCTTCAGAATCTTGCCTTATCTGACAAAATTATCTTGTAAAGTGTGGACATTGACCAGGGTATGCATGCTTTCTAATACGTGTGAATTTTGTTCAAGTTTCAATTTTGCATCAGTCTGTGTATATTGTTACGGAACAACATTTAAGGAAGTTAACTTGCTGAAACTAAAATGTAGATAGACAAGTGGATGACTGCTACCCATACATTTACAAGTCTCTCAATAATTTTGAAAAGCTTTTAAATACAGTGTTTTACATATTCACTGCAGTGAAAAGGTCTCTTCTTATGAAAAATGGAACTATTTTGCATCTGTGTTCCTAGGAACAAATAAGATAAAAAGCACTCTGATACAATATGATACACTGTTGTATGTTTCAATATTGAATAAGATAAACAAAATATAAACATACATACTCACACACACATTAGATTAGGAGAGTTACATTATTTTCCCTCTATTTCCATTTCATAAATTCTTCACAAAAAAACCAACAACTTTATAGCATATGTTCAGCTTTATCATCTTCATAGGCTAGCATTTGAAATAAGATGCACATATTCATATTTATATTCTAAAAGAGTACTGCAAATGAACCAGCTAGAAGACATACCATGTTATTACAGTTGTCATTATTGTTGGTTTCAGAACTGATAGCATTGTGCAACAAAAGTTGACAAGACTTATTGAAAGTTGAGGTTGCATGTGTATATGCAAACATGCATGATTTAATGTTCAGAATGATGGAGCAAGTTTTATAAAATTTGGTTTGAATACTTAGTTAGTAAAGCACTGACAATTTCTCTGTCACATGTACAGGTTGTGTAGCTGTAGCCTCCACCTTGACTGAACGATTTTGACCTTAAAACTGTGTAGAACAATTGATGTATGAAATTTAGAAATGAAGTTTCAAGAAATATGGTTGAAAACTTAAGGAATAATTGCTTTCATTGACATTGATACAATCTTGTGAGCAATTCCTCTCATATATCACACAAGATTTAATATCAAATGTTGGACACGGTAAAATCGAGAGAAATTAACAAATATCAAGTTACATATCATAACTTTTATTTTATTTTATTGATATTGATCATAAGCATTGTTAAAAGTACAATGTATATCAGGGATCTTACATTTCTTTTACTGCTTAACATTTGCGTTGACTTTTAATTCACTGGACAAAAACTAAAAGGAAGCCATGACCAGTATTTCTATCTTTAAAAACATATTTTTAATGTTTTTCCAATTTGCTCCCACCACCCATAGTGTTATATTGATCAAAACAAACGTAGTTTCCAACATTTGTGCCTTTTTCAGTAGGGGCTGTTCAATCACATTCATCAGGCTTTCAGCATCAATATTCACAGATTCAATCTGTCCCAAGTAAAGATCACTGACTTCTCCATTTCGGAAAAGTTTGCTAGGAAATCATTTGAACTACATTTGAACTATTCGCTGATGGAAGGATCTGTGGACTCGGCTGTCATGTGTCTGAGTGAAAATGATTTAGTCAGAGGTTCCTCCTCTATACAGTAACTGACAGACTTCAAAATGTCCTGTCACTGTTGGTACAGTTCTTGCAGCCTTTTGAAAAAGTTCATGAAGTCCTAAAAGGTATGAGAGATTGGGTTCAGTTCCTATTTCTCATCCTCCTTTCTCCCATCAATAACCATACCTGTCTGTTGTAATATTGATTGCTTTTCCCCCCTAAAATAGGACATAGTCACCATATATTTTTCTGCACCTGCAATAATGTTTGGAGACAATATTCAAACAAATAGGAGGCATAGCAATAAGAGCATGTATAGTGAGAAATAAGGCATTAAAGCTGAGGAGTTCATTAAAATGTTTCACAAACATTTCAATCAATCAATCTCTTTGGTAGCAGAACTAAATATAAACAAAATGTACATAAAAGTCTTATAACAGCACATCTCATGGGGGCTTAAGACATCTAAACTAATTTCTTAGGTGGTAAAACATGTGTTCTTAACAAGAGGCCCAAGGGCCTTAGCGGTCACCTGAGTTATATCATAGGTACTGGTAGCTTTATTTTATTGTTTAGATGTGATGTGGAAATCAGCATGTAAACTAAGTGAAATACAATACTTGTCATGTCATCAATGGATAAGAATTTGAAAATATTGGTAAATGTTCCCTTTGGGGCCCCGCCCTAGC
>NW_018408697.1:152314-172694 GCF_002113885.1 Mizuhopecten yessoensis
TGAGTCTGGAGAAGAAGATTTTTGAAATATTGGATAATTTTCCCTTTGGGGCCCCGCCCTGGCCCCAGTAGGGTAGGAATCCCAATTTTACAATTTATTTTGAAGCCTCATCTACCAAGGATGATTCTGACCAAGTTTGAAAAAAATCCATCCACTGGTTCTTGAGAAGAAGTTGAAAATGTAAAAGTTTACGCACGACGCAAGACGCACGACGCACGACGCACGACGGACGACGACGGACGAAAAGCGATTGGAATAGGTCACTTGAGCAAAGCTCAGGTGACCTAAAAAGGTACCAGTAAAAACAAAACAAAATTAGTTTCAACACGCACTTAGAAGATGAAGCAGAACATCACTCTCCCCTGGTTGTTTCCAGAAAGAAGAAATTAACCAGGAAACATGGAGATGTCCATTGCACTCCTTTATTTTGCGTACAGTGTGCAAATGTGCCTACTATATATGCTAATAAGCTTTCCATGTTATGTTTTGTTTTGTTTTTTGTGCTGTATGCAAATGTTCTAAATGTGCTTAAATTACCATGTGCTGATGTGCCTACCGTGTGCAATGTGCCTATTATGTGCTTTCCAAGTGATAAACTCTTTTTCTGTGCTTACAGTATAGTACATGTACATATATTTTTTTTATTTTTTTTTCCATGTTGTAATATTTTGGTCTCTGTTATTATACTCATGTTTTGTCGTAATACAAGCACTTTGTAGCTTATGATGTATGCTTTGCAAAATTGATGTAAAATATACATTTGTGTATCTTGTAAGTGCTTAAGGATTTTATCTGTAGTTTTTGGGACTATATAGAAAAAAATTACCCCAGTATGAGGATTTTTTTTACACATTTTGTCATAAAACAAGTAATGTTCAGATTTCAGACAGAAGATACTCTAAAATTGTACAACTCAGAAAAGGTTGAAAAATAATTATTTTCATTTTTTTTCTGCTAAGAACTTTTTTTTATTTCTAAAGTTATAAATGATAACTGTTTTAACAGGTCTAGTTTCCGAATTGGAAACTGAACCCTGTGTGACCTATTAATAATCATTAAATAAGGCCAATTAAAACAAATATTATGTTTATGCTAACCCCACAGATACTGGACACACTAATAGTAATATGATGTGCATAAACTATGATATACACATATTACTTATCGGTGTGTCCGACACCTGTGGTTAACTCAGAACTCCTGCTCTATATTAGCGCAGTAAAGATAATTTTCAAATTAAAAAAAAAATTAAAATGCCTAGCTAATACTTACCTACCATATTTGTTTCTGATAGTAGAAACACAAGTAATTTGTTTGGCCTAATGTTTGTGTCATTTCATAATATTTAGAACTACTATACTTTTTTAAGTTTCCAAAACATCAAGTAGTATAACAATTGAAACTTCAATGACAGCCAACACCACAATGAATCTAATAATACAATGTTTATAACATGTTTTTTCCTAACCGAATCAGAAGAAATGTAAGGCCAAATATCCTCACAAACAACGCTGAAGTGAAATCATGCAGTTTGCAACTTAGCAGTTTGAATATTTTGCAACATGTCTGGAGAAAGACGTTCCTTGTGACGCTGTTATTCACTAGTGTAAAAAGTTTCATTTATTTTGTTTGTTTTTGCATAATTACTGCAATTCATACCGTTGAAGCACCTTACTTTTTGTCATCGTGGCTGAAAAACATGCGCCATTCTCACCGAAATCGGGATCCAGAGCCTAATTTATGAATCAGTAGTATTGGAAGGCTTGTTGTTTAAGCAGCATTGACAATTAACAATATGCATACACTTCGGCATCGTTTACCTACAATTCAACACTCGCCTGCATTTTCGTCTTTTCTGCTTCGCGTGGCGAATGATGTCTAGGTCTCACAAAATGAAAGTAAAATGTGCGCATGTCTAGATGTAAGGGAGATCACTTGTTTTTTCCCGTAGTAAATGTCTGAAATGATTCCGAAGGTGTTGTTGATTTTGTCAGGGATGTGACATCCCTGATTTTGTGTATATTGAAATAAAAGCGTCCTAAATATCTTTATTTTACAATCTTCTTCGTAGAGCCACATCACTGAGGCATTTGATTAGTTCACTTCAGGTTTTCAGGACTGTAAAACGTCAGAAAATACGTATTCTGTTTATGTCATGTTTCTGTTAATATCATGTTTTTCTCTGACAAATGGGAAGTGATATTAAGCGAAATCTACTGTATATTGTAATATTTGAATAAACGAAATACACAAATCAAACCAACAGACATAAAATGTAGGCCTATCGGCGCATATTTTTCGTTTCTGGCTGAACTGTAATTAGCGAGCAGGCGTTTGTGACACCTCATCTTTTATTGATATAAAAAAATAAAAATGCAATAGAATATCTTATGAAGAAAATAGAACAAAATTACAAGAGGCCCATAGGGCCTGTATCGCTCACCTGGATATCTAAGCAATCATGGCAGAATATTCTCCAAATGAGATCCATGGGAATATGCCAGACCCCAAGGCCAATCCTTGTAGCATATATATCTGTATTCAATTTTTCATGCCCAGCAATTTTATGTATGGTTATGGGGTGGGGATCTCAACTGTTTCCAATCTGTGACTCAGAAACTAGGTCCCTACGGTTGTGGCCAGACCCCAGGATCAATTCAAATATCATGACTGCATTTGTCTCTTTTTGCCCAGCATTTGTATATATAGTTTTGGGGTGGGGATCTCAACCGTTTCAAAGTTATGACCCAGGGGTTAAGTCTGCAAGGGTGGGGCAAACCCTGGGGTCAATTCTAATATCATGACTGCATTTGTCTCTTTATGCCCAACAATTGTATATATAGTTTTGGGGTGGGGATCTTAACCATTTCAAAGTTATGACCCAGGGGTTAAGTCTCCAAGGGTGGGGCAGTCCCCAAGGCCATCCTGGAAGCATATGTGCATTCATCTCTTTGTAATCGGCAATTGTCTATATGGTTATAGGGTGGGGATCTCAACTGTTTCCAAGCTGTGACTAAGAAACTAGGTCCCTAGGGGTTCGGTCAGACCCCAGGGTCTATTCTAATATCGTGACTGCATTCGTCTCTTTATGCCCAGCATTTGTATATATAGTTTTGGGGTGGGGATCTCAACTGTTTTTAAGTTATGGCCCAAGGACTATGTTTCCAAGGGTGGGGCCAGACCCTAGGGCCATCCTGGAAGCAAATGTGCATTCTTCTCTTTATACTCAGCAATTGTATATGTGGTTATATGGTGGGGATCTCAACCATTTCCAGGCAATACACTTTTTTTGGCCCCACCCCTTAGCCTGGGGGGTCAGCCCCACCATTTGTACAATTTTGAATCCCTGCCTCCAATGAATGCTTCCGACCAAATATGATCGATATCCAGTGCATAGTTCTACAAAAGAAGTCGTTTATAGCAATCTAGCCAAATTGCCCCCTTTTGGCCCCGCCCTCAGCCCTCTGGGGGTCAGCCCCACCATTTGTACAATTTTGAATCCCCACCACCTAGGGATGCTTCCAGTCTAATATGGTTGATATCCATCACTTAGTTCCAGAGCAGAAGTCGCTTAAAGCAATATAGCCAAATAACCCTTTTTGGTCCCGCCCCTCAGCCCCCTGGGGAGTCAGCCCCACAATTTGTACAATTTTGAATCCCTGCATCCCATGAATGCTTTTGATTAAATATGATCGATATCCAGTGCATAGTTCTACAGAAGAAGTCGTTTGTAGAAATATAGCCAAATTACCCTTTTTGGCCCCGCCTCTCAGCCCCCTGGGGGGTCAGCCCAGCCATTTGTACAATTTTGAATCTCAACCACCTAGGGATGCTTCCAGTCTAATATGGTTGATATCCATCACTTGGTTCCAGAGAAGAAGTCGCTTAAAGCAGTTTAGCCAAATTGCCCCCTTTTGGCCCCGCCCCTCAGCCCCCTGGGGGGTCAGCCCCACCATTTGTACAATTTTGAATCCCCACCACTTCCAGTCAAATTTAGTTAAATTCCAATCAGTGGTTAAGAAGAAAAAGTCGTTTAAAGAAATTGTTGACGGACGGACGACGGACGACGGACGGACGGACGACGGACGCCACGGTATGGCATAAGCTCACCTTGGTCCTTTGGACCAGGTGAGCTAATAATACTGCGAAGGTATAGAATATTAATATGGAACTAGAGTAGGCCAGTGGCCAGAACTAATATGATACCCGGCATCCTCTGCCACGGCCGGGCGATTCCATTTTAGCTAAGCAAGCCTGGTGTGAATCACAGTACAGGGGCGATTTTAGAATTAATTGACAGGATCCGCATCCATTATTAGGTTTGTAATTTGAACTTTTTCTGTTGATCTCCTCCATAATTGTAAGTTATACTCTGCTTTTTATGTCGTTAAATTATCAAGTTTAAGTAGCAAGTGCAAGCGAAATCTGAATTGACTGCCATGTTGGAAACTTCGTCCGTTTTCCGATATAGGTCAGACGTCTAAATATTGGTATCATGACCAAATATGGAAATTGTAGTAAACATGACGGCTTCAGTAGTAATACTATATTTGGCCATGAAGGCCATATAAGGAAACGGGTAATTGCGATAACATCACGCGTGATCTAACATGGCGGTCGTTTCTGTTTTTAGAGTTTTTAGTAAGGATTTGTTATTTCAACCACGGACTAATCTATTTCCGTGATCATATGTATTATTACAGATTAGCACTTTTGATTTTCCTTAGTTAGTTGGAACAGGACCGCTTCATACCTCTGACCACGCAATATATAAATGTAAACAGGGACGTAAATGCAAGAGTCACCAATTTAAGCCAATTAGAGGACGGTATTTCCGTGTAAAGGGTTAATCCTGCGACAGTTCCAAGAGTGAATACAAAGTTTTAGAAGGATACTTAGTTCTACCTAAGAATAAGATTATATCCAATGACTTTTGAGTGAACTTGAGTCCGTGGTAATGGATTTTATTTGCAGTCTGCTTAGTATTACTGGTAGGTGACGTATGTTTTGTTTCTGATTACCTGAGCTCATTAACTTAAGTATTTTACCGGAAGTTGCGTGTAGCATGCATGACCTCCAGTCAAGTGGCAGTTCCCGATTGAGATAAACAGGGTGCATTTTCAATAAGAGTATGACGTTGTGATAAGATCTTAGGTTCTACCAAGTAAAGGAATGATATTTACAAGCGATTCAAGTAGTCCAAAGTTACGCATAATAAAGACAGTAGGTCCGGTATATGATTCAATTTAGTACCAGTGGGTACCGCTAGAGCGCCGTCTGTGTGAAAACGACATTTTTGAATATCTTGAGCTCATTAACTGAAGTAATACCAATAGCTTGCGGCTAACGCCTTTGCTAAAAACAACTGGATTGGAACTGAAGATATTATTATCTGTAATAAAGATTTAACACGTGATCATTAAATGGACTGCATTATCACATTTTTTTTTTTTTAGATACACTGGGAATACATGATATCTCATCAAAAACTCAAAAATGTCCTTGGTGGAGAACTCCCCTCTAGTTGAGGCCATAGCTCCATCACATATCCTCCCCCACCTCGTCACTTTCTTGGTTGGTTGGTGCATTTTGCAATAGCTAATGGGCCCTCTTTATGGGTATCAAACCCTGTATGGTATGTCCTGGAATCAGAACGATACCATTAACATAATCATACGAAGAGGTGTATGACATATGGCAAAATCCTAGCTGACCTAAAGACATTTGTGACACACGTGCACTGCTGATGGTCTGTAGGAAATATATTGTTTCACCCTCTACCAATAGGCACTAAGGAGATATCGCAACAGTCATATAATTATTCATTCCAAAGTCAACTCTTTATTTATGGCAGAAACAAAGCCCAAAGCTTCTTGAAGCAGTACTTGTTGTTGTTCCTCGGAGGGAAAATACTTTTCAGACTATTGCCAACATAGACATTAGATAAGAGTAAATATTCGTTAACATTATTTTAGGAAATTTAAATGGTGTTTATCCTGCATCTCAACTGACTGTTTTGTGTTGGTTTTTCCTAAAATATTATATATTGCAACATCAAGAAAGCATGTGTCTGGAGTACTTTCAGTACTTTGATTAATTGTGAAGAATAGTTTCTATTTTTTTTTAATACTTAGTGGAACCAAGCCAATTTCATTATGGATAGCCCTGTAACAATTCGTGCAGCATCTATTTGGATATTTTTGTTTGAATTATTTGTTACTCCACAATTGGCCCACACTTGTACGTCAAATACAGTTTTTCTAGGTTATTTCTACTGAGTTTCCATTTCATTTTCCATAGAGTTGCTATATATTGTGTCACTTGTTGATAATTTCGTCTACTGTTCATTTCATTTACCATCACTACTTAGTTATTACTTGAAGGTGTGTGTAGTTATCTTTAAAAGGATAGAAGTATCTTTAAAATAAACTGGGGTTTAAAGGGTACATTTGTATTCAAGACAATTAGGATTACAGTTTTTTTATGATTGAAGGACATCTACCAATTTTTAGACCATTTCTTTCGAGTTTTCAGGTCTTTATTGACTTCACTTACAATATTTTCTGGGTTTGGTGATGAGTATATAAGCGACGTATAGTCAACTTAAGGACGAGATAATGAGGAGAGTTCGGTTGAAAGACAAGATAATGAGGAGAGTTCGGTTGAAATGTTGTCAATATAAACAAGGAATAATAATGGGCCTAACAATGAACCTTGGGGAACACCGGCGTTTATGTTTTAACAGAATAAAAGGCCTAACACTGAACCTTGGGGAACACTGGCATTTATGTTTTAACAGAATAAAAGGCCTAACACTGAACCTTGGGGACATTGGCATTTATGTTTTAACAGAACAAAAAACCCAACACTGAACCTTGGGGAACACCGGCGTTTATGTTTTAACAGTATAAAAGGCCTAACCCCGAACCTTGGGGAACACCGGCGTTTATGTTTTAACAGAATAAAAGGCCTAACACTGAGCCTTGGGGACATTGGCATTTATGTTTTAACAGAACAAAAAACCCAACACTGAATCTTGGGGAACACCGGCGTTTATGTTTTAACAGTATAAAAGGCCTAACCCCGAACCTTGGGGAACACCGGCGTTTATGTTTTAACAGAATAAAAGGCCTAACACAGAACCTTGGGGTTCAGTGGTATCTTCCCTAACCCTGAAAGGTCCCGTGGTCTTAATGTGAACTGGAGCAATTCCACTGAAGTCTTGTTTTTACTGGGGTTCCATGCTATGATGGTCCGGGGAAGAAAGGTGTTCTGATAGGTGTCAGTCTTGTTGTTACTGGGAATGGGGTTCCATGCTCAACGCCCACAATGTTGTTGATGATCTTTTATAACAACGTTGCCCTGGTCCTTGCCCTTCTTACTGTTACGGGTTCCCATCTCAGATGACGCAGTATAGCCGTCATGCTACCTTCATCTCTGGAGAAGTTCTAAATATTGTAAATATTTATTTGTAAGTAAATATTGCAGTCTGCTTTTGGACTCTCTCCATCATCTGGATATGTTTAGCTTGAGTCCCATACTGCTCAAGCATATTCCATTATGGGATGGACTTTAGTCGTATACGCTCTTGCCCTAAATTTCTCTGGGCAGGCTCGGAGGTTCCTTTGGAGAAAGCCTACCGACCTAGTTGCTTTCGATGATGAAGCACCGACGTGATCATGCTAGAAGAGGGTGTAGCTCATGGGTGAATGTTTTTGTCAGTGGATGATGCAATCACCTGTGAAAAACGGGATATTGGATTTCACTACCTCTGATAGGTCATTTATATACAGCAAGAACAGAAACGGGCTGATTACAGTGTCCTGGGGTACATTTGATAGCACGCCTGGTTCTGATGATCTGCTCCCTTCAACGATAGCTCGTTGTTTCCTGCTGCATCGGGCGCAGCAGCTGAGTAGAGCGATGACTGGAATATCTGGAATATGTGTTATTTCGTCCTGTAGCTCCTTGAGTAGCCTTACTAGTATGGAGTACAGTCCTGAAGCCTCGTGTGGCTTAAGCCCTCCGAGAAGCTTTAATACTCCATGCTCTGTTATGGTGTTGATGATGACCCAGGGATGGCAAATGGTCATGTCTTCACTGGTTTAACATAGCTAAATTAAAAACTTAGGATTTCGGACCTACTTCCAGCACAGCAGAGCCATCTCTCTTCTACAATGGTGCAACTACAGAGGACTGCTGTCTTTTACTCTTGATAAAGGACCAGAATCATTTTGGGTTCTGCTTGCAGTCTGGACTGATGATGTTGTTTACATACTGGTTTTGGGTAGATCTGATCTTTCTCCTTGCCTCAGTCTTCAGAGTATGGTATTTTCTCCAGTCACAATCCTTTTTCTTGGCTTTAGCTTTGTGGTAGGCTCGGTCCCTACGTCTAATGAGTCGTCTGATGTCAGTGGCTCTGTCCCTACGTCTAATGAGTCGTCTGATGTCAATGTTTATTCAGGCTTTGTGGTATGCTTGGTTCCTACGCCTAATGAGTCGTCTGATGTCAATGTTTATTCAGGCTTTGTGGTAGGCTCGGTCCCTACGTCTAATGAGTCGTCTGCTGTCAGTGTTAGATTGAAGTCCTCCAACATTTCACAGACATGACCAAAGTTTCTCGTCATGAAGTCTCTAGCAAATAATGTCGCATCTCATGGAGGCCCTGAAGGTAATAGCCTTGTTCCAGAGATGAATTGTTCGCCAATATGGCTTCAGACAGCTGGCAATGGTCTTGGAGTCGACAATGACAATGTTTTGACCATTGACACCAGGTTAAGTCTTACACTTAGATATGAAGAAAGGATTACTTGTTTGGAAGACATCCAGTATGTCGCTCCCTCTTGTAGGTGCTGTGACAATTTGTTCCAAGGAACAGTTGGTAGGCAGCTACTGGTACAGCTACTAATTTCCCTTAGGTATTGGTTCCCTGTAACTGTTATGATTTTCCGATCTATATCGAGCAAGTTCCAGTCTCCTCTGATCAAGAACTGACTGATGGGATGTTTAGACCTCAAACTTGATATCTCTTCGACTATGGCCTCGTTTGTAGCAGGGTTACCAATACTGGGGCTCTGTACAAGGATGACACAAGTCGTATATAGTAGGCACCCTGATCTAGCAGGGTAGCTCAGGTCATCAAACATATCTACCTTCATGTCCTTTCGTCATGGAATCTGTCCTATGCCTGAAGTTGTGTTACAAAAGTCAACGTTACGTTACAAGAGAAAAAGTTATCTAATGAAGTTTGTGATGAATAGGCATTTGTGTCTACAGTCTAAGCTTTAGACATTCTAGAAGGAATGGACTTTGTTGACTTATTGAAAAAGTACAGGTAAAGTGATTATATTTGTAAGCGCATATGTTTTTTATATCGAAAAACTGATATACATATATCTACTGCATAGTGAATCCTGGGTTTTTGTCAGTCTAGCATGGCCAATTTATCAGAAATGGTGGGCATGTGGATTTTAAGAATCAAGTGAAGAGTTTATATGCTGCACGTCTCACGTTACGTAGGTCAGAGGTCATGGTAGAGGTCACAGTGACCTACATATGGTATGCGACACACCACATTCCGTGCATGTACCCACAAACCAAGATTCATAACCGTAGGTGAAATAGTACGGGAGATATGCTCCGGAAACCTTTCTGACGACATTATGTAGGTCAGAGATCACAGTGACCTACATATGGTACGTGACACATCGCATTCCATGCATGTACCCACAAACTAAGATTCATAACTGTAGGTGAAATAGTACGGGAGATATGCTCCGGAAACCTTTCTTACGACATTATGTAGGTCAGAAATCACAGTGACCTACATATGGTACGCAACACACCGCATTCCATGCATGTACCCACAAACCAAGATTCATAACTGTAGGTGAAATAGTACGGGAGATATGCTCGGAAACCTTTATGATGGACGGATGCACAGACACACGGACGGACGGACGAAGCAAACACTATATACCCCAGACTTCGTCAAAGTGGGGGTATAAAAAAAAAAAATGTACCTCTATTTCCATCATCGATAATCCAGGGGTAATTCTCACTTATGCTCTCTGCACCTTTAGAATATGTCATAGCAAAATTGAAGGCATGCAGCTAGCAATTTGATTGGTCTCGGGTAAAAAAAACCTTCCTAATCTCCTGGCCGATATATCTATCCTTTGAAGATTACAGAGGAACTGACACCTGACTTCATAGCCTGTCAATGTTTACCTGTACACAACCATGAGATTCGTTTGATGTTGATGTACATCAAACGATCGAACTAGTCTTCTTGTCTCATCAACAAGGTGGCACACACTAAGCCTCCAATTTTACTATGAGTCCTACTAAATGAAAAGAAAACACAGTTATAATGTTTGATGTTTATTCTGTGAGAATAAGTGTGTTGAAGTTTAACCTTGCCTCCTTTATACATACAGTCTACATTACCATATACATGTTACGCAATTCAACAAAAATTCGAAATAAAAAACAATATTTTGAATAATCTTTGCAATCATATCCAATCTAACCAGCCTGTAACAAAACCCAAATATTTCTCTTAACGTTGAAAGATAAGTATAAATGTGGTACTGGCTCCAGGCTGTGTGGTGTCAGCCCTGACATTATAACAGATAAGTATAAATGTGGTACTGGCTTCAGGTTGTGTGCTGTCAGCCCTGACATAATAACAGATAAGTATAAATGTGGTACGGACTCCAGGTTTGTGCTGTCAGCCCTGACATTATAACAGATAAGGATAAATGTGGTACTGGCTCCAGGGTGTGTGCTGTCAGCCCTCGCATTATAACAGATAAGTATAAATGTGGACGTGGCTCCAGGCTGTGTGCTGTCATGGCTCCAGGCTGTGTGGTGTCAGCCCTGACATTATAACAGATCAGTATAAATGTGGTACTGGCTCCAGGCCGTGTGGTGTCAGCCCTGACATTATACCAGATAAGTATAAATGCGGTCCTGGCTCCAGGCTGTGTGCTGTGGGCCCTGACATTATAACAGATAAGCATAAATGTGGTACTGGCTCCAGGTTGGGTGCTGTCAGCCCTGACATTATAACAGATAAGGATAAATGTGGTACTGGCTCCAGGGTGTGTGCTGTTAGCCCCGACATTATAACAGATAAGTATAAATGCGGTACTGGCTCCAGGCTGTGTGCTGTCGGCCCTGACATTATAACAGATAAGGATAAATGTGGTACTGGCTCCAGGCCGTGTGGTGTCAGCCCTGACATTATACCAGATAAGTATAAATGCGGTCCTGGCTCCAGGCTGTGTGCTGTGGGCCCTGACATTATAACAGATAAGTATAAATGTGGTACTGGCTCCAGGCTGTGTACTGTCAGCCCTCGATTATAACAGATAAGTATAAATGTGGTACTGGCTCCAGGCTGTGTACTGTCAGCCCTCGATTATAACAGATAAGTATAAATGTGGGACTGGCTCCAGGCTGTGTGATGTCAGCCCTCGCATTATAACAGATAAGTATAAATGTGGTACTGACTCCAGGTTTGTGCTGTCAGCCCTGACATTATAACAGATAAGTATAAATGTGGTACTGACTCCAGGTTGTGTGCTGTCGGCCCTTACATTATAACAGATAAGTATAAATGCGGTACTGGCTCCAGGCTGTGTGCTGTCGGCCCTGACATTATAACAGATAAGTATAAATGTGGTACTGGCTCCAGGTTGTGTGCTGTCAGCCCTCGCATTATAACAGATAAGTATAAATGTGGTACTGGCTCCAGGCTGTGTGCTGTCAGCCCTGACATTATAACAGATAAGTATAAATGTGGTACTGGCTCCAGGTTGTGTGCTGTCAGCCCTGACATTATAACAGATAAGTATAAATGTGGTACTAGCTCCAGGTTGTGTGCTGTCAGCACTGACATTATAACAGATAAGTATAAATGTGGTACTGGCTCCAGGCTATATGCTGTCAGCCCTCGCATTCTAACAGATAAGTATACATGTGGTACTGGCTCCAGGGTGTGTGCTGTCAGCCCTGACATTCTAACAGATAAGTATACATGTGGTACTGGCTCCAGGCTGAGTGCTGTCAGTCCTGACATTATAACAGATAACTATAAATGTGGTACTGGCTCCAGTTTGTGTGCTGTCAGCCCTGAAATTATAACAGATAAGAATAAATGTGGTACTGGCTCCTGGTTGTGTGCTGTCAGCCCTCGCATTCTAACAGATAAGTATAAATGAGGTACTGGCTCCAGGCTGTGTGGTGTCAGCCCTGGCATTATAACAGATAAGTATAAATGGGGTACTGGCTCCAGGTTGTGTGCGGTCAGCCCTGACATTATAAAAGATAAGTATAAATGTGGTGCTGGCTCCAGGTTTTGTGCTGTCCGCCCTGACATTATAACAGATGAGTATAAATGTGGTACTGGGTCCAGGTTGTGTGCTGTCAGCACTGACATTATAGCAGATAAGTATAAATGTGGGACTGGCTCCAGGTTTTGTGCTGTCCGCCCTGACATTATAACAGATGAGTATAAATGTGGTACTGGGTCCAGGTTGTGTGCTGTCAGCACCGACATTATAACAGATAAGTATAAATGGGGTACTGGCTCCAGGTTGTGTTCTGTCAGCCCTGACATTATACCAGATAAGTATAAATGTGGGACTGGCTCCAGGTTTTGTGCTGTCCGCCCTGACATTATAACAGATATGTATAAATGTGGTACTGGCTCCCGGCTGTGTGCTGTCAGCCCTGAAATTATAACAGATAAGTATAAATGTGGTATTGGCTCCAGGCTGTGTGCTGTTAGCCCTGACATTATAACAGATGAGTATAAATGTGGTACTGGCTCCAGTTTGTGTGCTGTCAGCCCTGACCTTATAACAGATAAGTATAAATGGGGTACTAGCTCCAGGCTTTGTACTGTCAGCCCTCGATTATAACAGATAAGTATAAATGCGGTACTGGCTCCAGTCTGTGTGCTGTCTGCCCTGACATTATAACAGATGAGTATAAATGTGGTACTGGCTCAAGGTTGTGTGCTGTCTGCCCTGACATTATAACAGATGAGTATAAATGTGGTACTGGCTACAGGTTGTGTGCTGTCAGCCCTGACCTTATAACAGATAAGTATAAATGAGGTACTGGCTCCAGGCTGTGTCCTGTCAGCCCTGACATTATACCAGATAAGTATAAATGTGGTCCTGGCTCCAGGCTGTGTGCTGTCAGCCCTGACATCCAGGATGTATGCAGTCACATTACACTGGTACCTGTGGTTTGATACGCTTAACCTTACAACTAAGGTCATATGAGGTCACTTCTGCAACATTACATACACAAGTAACCTTTCCCCATCCTCACAGGGATTTGCACCTCTGAACGAAACTATTCACGACATATTCTTCGTGTGATGGTGTGATGAAACTTTGTTTTAACAATCAAATTATTATCTCAAGTTCACGTTCAAGTTTTTTTATTACCAGGTTCTTTGAGCTTTAGGCAAACATTGTATTTTGAAAATTCACACAATAAACTGTGGCGTTGCCAGAGTACGGACACGCAGTATGGACACCGAGTACCCAAATCTGTGACACTCATTACCTTAGGTATCTTGTTCACTCCATCAATATCCATGGCCAAGGCCTCCAGGGTAACTAGAGGTTAGACGGTAAGGCTTGACTGATTTACACGACTCTTTGTGAAGTATTGTAAAATGTTACTTGTACTTTTTATTTTATTTGCATTATAACCTATAAAAGGTTGGCATTGTCCTCTAAGAGATTTTTACAAACTCCTTAAAACATTGTATATAACTGAAATGGTCAATTTTGTAATAAGTCCCAATAAAAAAAGTAAGAAATCATAAGGTATAAACAGGGAATAGCAAGCAAAAGGTCCCAGAGGCCTGTACATTGTGTCTGACTAACATGACCAATGTTTTATCAGGGCTAACCAACAGACAACAGTTAAACACAGATTATAATATTTAACACACGCTTTCATCCAACCTCCAGCTTGTTACTATATAGAATATCCTGTAAATACAGATTTCATTAATTGCATGTTTTTTAAAACATATTTACACATGTATTTCATCTGTAATTGTGTCAATTTTATTGCATGAAAGACATTCATCACCAACAACGTGATCTGTGGACTTGATTACGTAAAAACAAAACTTCAATAAATTACTATATATACAATATAGCGCCAACAGACATGTACACCTGAACACAATCAAAACAGCAGAGAGTTTATGAAACTATTCAGATTAGGCCTTGGTCCCTTCAGCAATTCTGGACTAGCATTCTGTTGATGGGGAAGTGGATGCAATTGCATTATCTCACATGAACATGCAAACTAAAATGGACAAATAAAATAGATCTCACTTTCATTATGAGAATTAAAGCAAATTACATTTAACTGCATGCCTAACAGGGATACATGTAAGTGTTTTTCCTCACAAAACTGAAAATACAAAAAAGTAATCTGTGTTTCAAACAAAGGCATCACAAGTGAGAGCCTCCCCTCCACTACACGTATGATACCTGTACATGTGATTCAATGATTGCTGTAGCCACTACAGTCTTTGACAGAAACATTGTTATCCTGTAGTTGTGTATTTCACTAGTGAAGGATCAATGTGGATTTTATTGAAGGAATTATATAAAGACTTTACAAGCACATAAACACAAAACTTCACAGGACAGAGGCATTATACAATTTTTTAAAAGGAAAAACAGGCAAAGAAAATCGTTCTAAACAACATTTAACAAAAACAGTCCCACATGGGGACTAAACCAACACTGATTGGTCCCCTGTAGGTGTGGACTTCCACTGGACCACACAGACTGGTCCCCTGTAGGTGTAGACTTCCACTGGACCACACCGACAAGTAACAATTGGCCTCAAATAAATATTACACATTACTGTTTATTACATTTATAATGTACTACAGTTTTTTTTTTCTTTCTTAAATTTACCCGACATCAGGACACTAAATCAACAGCGACATTGCCTTTAAGGTTCAACAATATGTAATAGACATCCAAAATGTCAACCCCCTGGCAAGTCATATTCCAATACCCTTTAATTTAAATGAACGTTTAGGTGACTATAGCATCTTTTAGGGGGCTTGTTAAACTTTAAGCCCTAGTAATGTAGACCATGTAAAAATATCCAAAAGTGTTGCATTCTGAGTGTCCACATGTATACCCTTTTCTCAATATGGACAGATATGGCTGCATTAGGGTGCACAATTGCTTTTCTGTTTCATAGATGATACATCCAGGCCATATTGTCTGTGTAACTGGAGAAAGACATCAGCTTCATGTGTAGGTATTCATATTTTTTACTAAAACCTCTCTTTTCGTATTTCAATCACTTTAACTCAATAAAGACGTATTAACAGATTTCAAATGATGTAACTGATGCCATTATTGTCATTGATTTGTCAGTCTAATGAAAAATAGTATATGAATCAAGGACAATTTCTTTTCGCTGGTTGATAATACATAGCACTGACTTCAAGAAAGGTCTATAGTTGTATAAATTACACAGCAAATCCCTGGCCCTGAATCCTCTTCTTGGCCAGGTTGAATATATTGATGAAAGCTTCCCTGTGACAGGAATCCAACAGGAAATGGAATTGTGGGACAACACCACCCTGACCTGGCGGAGAGACAGACAAATCTGACTGACTCTCGGCTCCTATGGGCGATCGAGGGGGCGACACATGTACATAATCAGCAGCGCCATCTATGAAAGCTTCCACTCGGTCCTTGTTCTCATTCTCATACTGAAGAGGAGATAATCAGGAAATAAATAATATGTTTTTCAAGAAAACATTAGATGCAAATTTTAGGCTTAAACACAAGTATGGCAGTCAAAATTACAGAATTTCAGCCCCAGGTTCTGATGTACTCAAAGTAGTTGAAAATACACAACACATTGTTGCTGAGAAGGGCATGCATGTGTCACAGGAGAGGTAATACAAGAGACCTGGTGGGCCTGCATCACTCACCTGGTATTGATATCTCACTTGTAACCTTAAAGTGGACTATAATCTATAACTGTAAGTCATTCAAAACAACATGTTAAAATATTTAAACATATTTGACCCCTGTGACCCTGAATCTTACAAGGTCATTAAGCTGAAACTTTATAACACTTCATTTCATCATGCAAGTTGCCAAATATAACCACCCTAGATAGACATTTGGCCATGTGACCTTGAAATTAAAGTGGGTCAAGATCATCCACATAAACAAACTTGATAGTTCATCATCTGAGCATGCTACTGGCAAAATTTATTCAGAAGAATTTGTTTGAAAGTTTCCAACACATTTGACTGTTATGACAGGACTAATGGTGCAACATTCAAAGTTCCTTATCTGAGCACGATACTGGCTAAATATCATCAGCCTCAGCTTTTGAGATATTCAGAAGAAGTTGTTTTATGGTTTTTAATATACTTGACCCCTGTGACCTTGAGTATATGACAAGGTCATTTATTTGAACAAACTTTGTAGCCCTTCATCCCAGCAAATCACTGCCATATATCAAAATGCTTGGCCTTTTGGTTATTCAGAAGAAGTTGTTTAAAAGGTTTAAAGACAGTAAACCCCTATGACCTTGAATATAGATCGAGGTCTTTTATTTGAACAAACTTAGTAGCCCTTCATCCAAGCATGTTCCTGGCATAATATCAACTTCCTGGGCCTTTTGGTTATTCAGAAGAAGTCTTTAAAAGGTTTTGAAGATATTTGACTCCTGTGACCTTGAATATAACACAAGGTCATTCATTTGAACAAAGTTGGGAGCTCTTCATCCCAGCATGTTAGCAGCCAAAGATCATCATTCTTGGTTGTCTGGATATTTAGAAAATGTTGTTAAAAGGTTTAAACATATTTAACCCTTTGAATAAACTTGGTAGCCCTTCATCCAAGCATGCTACTAGGCCCTTTTGGGCTAGGTGAGCTAAAATCTATCATCTGTGATAAGTTTTGTTTCAGGTTTACAGGTATCTGGTACACATTTACAAACCAGTTTCCTATCAAAGCAAACCATTTAATGAGAAATTTTATCTTCCAGAAATTTCTCATGCAATATTATACTTACCAACTCTCCCTATTCAGACAAACGACACCCAATTTGGACCCTTAAATTAAGGATTTTCCAATCAGTGAATTACTAAACTGAGAATAACTCAATTAAAGGATAATTTTGTTTCTATGGGGTATACACACACATTTTATTAAGGTTTTAATTTTGCGCATGCAGAATCTCCCCCATGGAAATTTCAAAAAGAATTCAAATTTGTTGAGGTTTTTGAAAGTACACCGTATTTACCTCGCCTGTTGCCTGATGGGATCTATCTTTCCAAAGTAGGGTCAAAAGGTGTGGGTTTCCAGGTTTCAGGCTAACCTCTAGCTCAGCCAATGAAAAAGCTTGTTGCTGACAATCCTCTTCACAATCCATGACGACCAACAGCTCATTGGTTACCAGAAGTTCAACTATGACCTCTGACCCAGTGACGTCAAGAAAAGCAGCCGACACAGAGGTCAGTAGGTCATTGGGGGACATGGCCTGCAGCAACTTTCTGTTATACAGAAACATTGATACAATAAGTGTTATCATCTTAATTGAAATACAGACCAACCTTAAAAATAAAGTGACATGTGAATGTGCAATAATGAATGCAGCCAGGGATTCCTTAATGAAAAATATAATAAACTGCAACTTATATATACTTAATATAAAGACTGACTTCAAATCTAGCAGCTTTCACCCTTCACAGTGCTCATCAGGTTTATTTCAAATGGGTAACATCCTGACCCAAAGTTTTACTGTGGCCTGTTGTTTTATGTACTGAAGGGAAGATAATAAACAAGAGGCCCAATGGGCCTGCATCGCTCACCTGGTATTAATCTCACACTTGTAATCTTAAAAGTGGACTAAAATACAGCTACAGGCAGAATATCAGTGTGACCTTGAATGTCAAACAATGACATTAGGTTGAAAGTAGGTCAAGGTCATTCATTTGAACAAATTTGGTAGCCCTGAGTGCTACAGGCCAAATATCAATATCAGTACCCTGGGCCTTTTGGTTATTGAGAAGAAGTTGTTTGAAGATTTTAAGACATTTGACAACTGTGACCTTGAAAGTTGGTCAAGGTCATTCATTTGAACAAACTTGGTAGCCCTTCATCCCAGCATGCTACTGCCCAAATATCATCACCTTAGGCCTCTTGGTTATTCAGAAGAAGTTGTTTATGTGTTTTGAACATATTTGACCCTTGCGACCTTAAATAAAGGTCAAGGTCATGCATTTGAACAAACTTGGTTACCCTTCATCCCAGCATGTAAATGGCCAAATATCATCACCCTAGGCCTATCGGTTATTCAGAAGAAGTTGTTTAAAAGTTTTAAACATATTTGACCCATGTAACCATGAATATAAATCAAGTTCATTTATTTAAACCAAATTGGTAGCCCTTTATCACAGCATGTTACGGGCCAAATATCATCACCCTATGCCTCTTGGTTATTCAGAAAAAGTTGTTTAAAGAATTTAACATGTTTGACCCCTGTGACCTTGAAAATGGATGAAGGTCATTTATTTAAACAAACTTGGTAGCCCTTCATCCCAGCATGTTACAGGCCAAATATCATCACCCTCGGAGTCTTGGTTATTCAGAAGAAGTTGTTGAAAAGTTTTAAACATATTTGACCCATGTGACCATGAATATAAATCAAGTTCATTTATTTAAACAAAATTGGTAGCCCTTTATCACAGCATGTTACTGGCCAAATATCATCACCCTATGCCTCTTGGTTATTCAGAAGAAGTTGTTTAAAGAATTTAACATGTTTGACCCCTGTGACCTTGAAAATGGATGAAGGTCATTTATTTGAACAAACTTGCACTGGTAGCCCTTCATCGCAGCATGCTTCTGGCCAAATATCATCTCCCTAGGCCTTTTGGTTACTGAGAAGAAGTTGTTTAAAGTAAAATGTTGACGATGGACGGACGACGGACGATGGACGCTGCACCATGCCATAAAAGTTTACCAAATGAAAAAGAATCATTGTGTAACAAAGGTAACTTGAACTACGTGTAATGCAAAAGTAGTGTGAAAGATCTGGGTAGTATATGTACTATGTACAAATAGTGGTTCTGTAAGTCAGCTGACTTATTTTTAAAGCAACTAAGACCCTTCCATCTATGAAGAGCATTTGATTTTACCATATCTAAATCTTGAGAAGAAGATTTTTTGAAATTATAGTCAATTTGACCCTTTTTGGTCCCACCCATCAGCCCCTGGGGGTCAGTCAGGGCTGATTTGTGCATATCATCAAACTGCTATCCAATACTGATAATGCTAACCAAGTTTGAATTAACTCCAATGGAAATTAAACAAGAGGCCCAGGGGCCTTAATAGCTCACCTGGGATTATTGCATAGTTAAAATATGTTTAGTTTTGTTCATGAATATTGTGTATAAATTTAGTGATGATCATGAGAGGAGGGCAAACTTGTTCCAGTGCTTTGGCCGGGGTCTTTTGCTTTTAATTAGTTATAATAGATTTTTAACCACCTATGCAAAAAGTAACTGAAAACCTTGGATATACATATGAGAGTGCAGTAAATATAATAATGTACATGTATTATCAGTTTATATAAGTTTGAAAACTGGGGAGAAGTTTATAATGAGAATTGAGAAAAATTTCTCGGGGCCCCCCCCCCCCCTTTTAGGAAATCCTGGATCCGCCCCCAATTCTTACGACAGAAAGTTGGTTAGACCTGTGTACTGCATCGAGATTTTATTCACAGCTAGTATTTCACCTTGGTCTGCAAAATATTGTTCGAACTAACTTCGAAATCCGCGTGCTTAGAAATAATTAACTTCGATGAAAATGTGGACGATTTGTTGTAAATAATTAAGAAAGATAAGACTAAACCGAACGAGTGATTTGCGCAACCCGAATCATAACGTTACATAAACATGAAGCTATTACTGAAAGATAACAGTCAAGAAGCAACTTGCTTGCAGAAGACCGAAAAGCACGTTAATCAGGTAAACAATCATAATAAAGATAGGGAGTTATCATGAAATGAACGCTAACATGTTGACGAAATACAACGGTCAGATACAGTATGCATACAGCGACCAGAACACGTGCAGCTAAGTCAGTTTCAATTTGCGTTGAATACATGTCTTGTTCCGTGACAATTGTCGGCTGACACTTGTTATTGTTATAATAAAAATCCTACTCAACAAATTTGGTAATGACGAAGTGCAAATGTCCATAGTTTGGGCCAATTATTGAATTAAACATGTAATGGGAAAATGGCTGCCATTATAGTACCTTCGTAGTTTCTGAGATTGTGA
>NW_018408697.1:174882-184597 GCF_002113885.1 Mizuhopecten yessoensis
GGGGGGGCTATACCGTCCGTTTATACAAAACTGAGAACCCTTTGGCCAATGATGCTCCTGACCAAGCTTCAGACTGCATTTGGTTTAAATCCCTTCACTTGTATAGTAGGAGAGAAAAAATCCTCTACTTCCCCTATTTGGCCCCGCCCCTCTGCCCCCAAAGAGACCACACCCTCTGTTTATACAAACTTGAGTCTCCTTTGTCCAAAGATGCTCTAGGACAAATTTGGTCAAAATCCTTCTATTGGTTGAGAAGAAGAAGATTTTTAAAGATTTACCTATTTTCCCTCTATTTGGCCCCGCCCCTCTGCCCCCAGGGGGGTTATACCCTCCGTTTATACAAAACTGAGAACCCTTTGATGCTCCTGACCAAATTTGGTCAAAATCCTCTGAGCCATTCAGGACAAGTAGCATTTTAAAGGAAAAAGTTGACGGACACCGGACGCCGGACGCCGGACGCCGGACGCTGCACCATGGGATAAGCTCACTTGGCCCTTCGGGCCAGGTGAGCTAACAAATGCTGGTCCAAAATGCAATTTCCCCATATAAACTATAGTAAAGTTTACCCCCTCCCCAGGGGAAAACGTGAGACCCCTCGGGTCATGAAATTCACAATTTTGGTAAAGCCACTTAAGACCCTTCCATCTATGAAGAGTATTTGATTCTACCATATCTCGATCTTGAGAAGATTTTTGAAATTTAGTCAATTCAACCCTTTTTGGCCCTGCCCCTCAGGCCCCTGGGGGCTAGGGACCATATAATTCACAATTTTGGTTGAACTTTGGCCATGCATAATTTCATCGAAATTGGTTAAGGGGTTTTGGAGAAGAAGTCGAAAATGTAAATTGTTTATGGACGCATGACGGACGCCGCCAGACAAAAGGCGATCGCAATAGGTCACTTGAGACTTTGTTTCAGGTGACCTAATAATACAAGAGGCCCAGATTGCCTGTATCACTCACTTGGATCTTTATGTCCTGCAATGGTTTATATGGCTATGGGTTCAGGATCTTATCCATTTCAGAGTTATGGCCCAGAAGTTAAGTCTACTAATATCATAATTGTGTTCGTCTGTTGATGCCCAGCAATGGTATGTATGGTTATGGGGTGGGGATATCAATTGTTTCAAAATTATGACCCAATAATGAAATCCCTAGTGTTGGAACAAGTCCCAAAGGTCAATAATCAAATATGACTGTATCTATCTCTTTATGCCTGTCAAATGTATATATAGTTATGGGGTGGGGATCTCAACCATTTCAAAGTTATGGCCTAATAATTAAGTTCCTAGGAGTGGGGCCAGACCTAAGAGTCAATATTGATATCATGATTGAGTTCATCTCTTGATGCCCAGCAATGGTATATGGTTATGGGGTGGGGATCTCAACTGTTTCAAAGTTATTGCTCAGAAATCAAATCTCAACGGCTGGGGTCAGACTCCAGGGTAAATTATTTTATCATGATTGTGTTTATCTCTTAATGCTCAGCAAATGTTTACATGTTTATAGGGTGGGGATCTCCATAATGTCCAACTTTAAAAGACCTTCAACTGGTCCGTTTTTGAATCCTCAACCACAGAGGAATGCTCCAAACCAAATATGGTTAATATCCATCACTTTGTTACAGAGAAGTCACTTTGAGATATATGGCAAAATTATCCCTTTTTGGCCCCACCCCTCAGGTCCCAAGGGAGCCACACCCTTCGTTTATGCAAAATTTAAATCCTCCTGCCCAAGGATGCTCTATACTAAATTTGGTTCAAATCCCTCCATTGATACAGAAGGAGAATAGTTTTAAATGATTAACCTAAATTTCCCCTATTAGGGCCCCGTCCCTATGCCCCCAGACAGGTAAATTTCCCCTATTAATACAAGATTGAGTCCCCTTTACACAAGGATGCTCTACACAATATTTGGTTTGGACCCCTCCACTGATACAGAAGGAGCAGGATTTTAAACATTTTTCCATATGTTCTCCCTAATGGGCCCCGCCCCTCTGGCCCCAGGGGAGCCACACCCTCCATCTATACAAAATTGAATTCCCCTTGCCTAAGGATATATTTGACAAAATTTGATTAAACTCCTACCATTTGTACAGAAGGAAAAGACATTTAAAGATTTACCTCAATTTCGCCTATTGGGCCCTGCCCCGGGTGCCCACATCATCCATTTATAGAAAATTGAATGCCCTTAGGCTGAGGATACTTCAGGTCAAATTTAGTTAATATCCACTTAGCCCTTTAGGACTAGGACCGTTTTAAAGGAAAAGTTGATGGACGAGGGATGCTGCACCATGCCTTTCAGGCAGGTGAGCTAATAAAAAGTATTCTATACCTTTATCTTAACCATTTAAACTTTGTTACATCTAACCCACATGTACTGTTAATGCTTTCTGTAAAGTTTACAGAATTGTTACATTCTAGAACATGACCAAGAAATATCTTATATCAAGTTAATACATAAGTCACTAACTTACCCAAGGTACTTGAGTCTGCAGCTGAAGAAAGATGACACAGCATGGGTGACCGCTGTGTATCGCACTTTAGGCGAGTCGCCCGCCAGTCCTGTCCCCAGGAGGATCCCTAACAAACAAACAGAGGCTATAGTTGTAACTAAATCTAGGAATACCAATATATTTAATGTGCAGACAGGAGTTTCTAGGAATGTCTGTAACAAGAGGCACAAGGCCTGTATTACTCACATGGATACTCTCAGAAAATATTCTCATTAAAAGTTACATTGCAAATAAGTCTCCAGGGGAGGTGCGAGAACCATGCGTTAATCCTAGTAGCATGATAGTGGTGGTTTAATCATGATCAGCAAGCATAGTAATAGTGTACTCAACCACTTCTAACTACTGACCAAAGGAATCTAACTACTGACCAAAGGAATCTAACTACTGACCAAAGGAACCTAACTACTGACCAAAGGAATCTAACTACTGACCAAAGGAAATAGTCCAGTGGGGAGAGTATTATCTCAAAAGGAAATAGTCCACTGGGGAGAGTATTATCTCAAAAGGGAATAGTCCACTGGGGAGAGTATTATCTCAAAAGAAAATAGTCCACTTGGGAGAGTTTTATCTCATGTCCAGCAATATTTCAATGTACAGACCATGGGACTATGTCACAAGGAGCAGGGCCAGAGCCCAGTGTTAGACCATGTCACAAGGAGCAGGGCCAGAGCCCAGTATCAGACCATTGGACTATCTCACAAAGAGCAGGGCCAGAGCCCAGTGTCAGACCATGAGACTATCTCACAAGGAGCAGGGCCAGAGACCAGTGTCAGACCATGGGACTATGGCACAAGGAGCAGGGCCAGAGCCCCGTGTCAGACCATGGGACTATCTCACAAGGAGCAGGGCCAGAGCCCAGTGTCAGACCATTGGACTATGTCACAAGGAGCAGGGCCAAACCCAGTGTCAGACCATTGGACTATCTCACAAGGAGCAGGGCCAGAGCCTAGTGTCAGACCATTGGATTATCTCACAAGAGACCATTGGACTATGTCACAAGGAGCAGGGCCAGAGCCCCGTGTCAGACCATGGGACTATGTCACAAGGGGCAGGGCCAGAGCCCAGTGTCAGACCATGAGACCATGGCACAAGGAGCAGGGCCAGAGCCCAGTGTCATACCATGGGACTATGTCACAAGGAGCAGGGCAAGAGCCCAGTGTCAGGCCATTGGATTATGTCACAAGGGTTAGGGCCAGAGCCCAGTGTCAGACCATGAGACCATGGCACAAGGAGCAGGGCCAGAGCCCAGTGACAGACGATGTCACAAGGAGCAGGGCCAGAGCCCAGTGGCAGACCATTGGATTATGTCACAAGGAGCAGGGCCAGAGCCCAGTGACAGACGATGTCACAAGGAGCAGGGCCAGAGCCCAGTGTCAGCCCATGGGACTATGTCACAAGGAGCAGGGCTAGAGCCCAGTGTCAGACCATTGGACTATGTCACAAGGAGCAGGGCCAAACCCAGTGTCAGACCATTGGACTATCTCACAAGGGGTAGGGCCAGAGCCCAGTGTCAGCCCATGGGACTATGTCACAAGGAGCAGGGCAAGAGCCCAGTGTCAGGCCATTGGATTATGTCACAAGGGTTAGGGCCAGAGCCCAGTGTCAGACCATGAGACCATGGCACAAGGAGCAGGGCCAGAGCCCAGTGTCATACCATGGGACTATGTCACAAGGAGCAGGGCCAGAGCCCCGTGTCAGACCATGGGACTATGTCACAAGGCGCAGGGCCAGAGCCCAGTGTCAGACCATGAGACCATGGCACAAGGAGCAGGGCCAGAGCCCAGTGTGAGACCATGGGACTATCTCACAAGGAGCAGGGCCAGAGCCCAGAATCAGACCATGGGACTATGTCACAAGGAGCAGGGCCAGAGCCAAGTGTCAGACCATGGGACTATGTCACAAGGAGCAGGGCCAGAGCCCAGTGGCAGACCATTGGATTATGTCACAAGGAGCAGGGCCAGAGCCCAGTGACAGACGATGTCACAAGGAGCAGGGCCAGAGCCCAGTGTTAGACCATGTCACAAGGAGCAGGGCCAGAGCCCAGTGGCAGACCATTGGATTATGTCACAAGGAGCAGGGCCAGAGCCCAGTGGCAGACCATTGGATTATGTCACAAGGAGCAGGGCCAGAGCCCAGTGTTAGACCATGTCACAAGGAGCAGGGCCAGAGACCAGTGTCAGACCATGGGACTATCTCACAAGGAGCAGGGCCAGAGACCAGAATCAGACCATGGGACTATGTCACAAGGAGCCGGGCCAGAGCCCAGTGTCAGGCCATTGGATTATGTCACAAGGAGCAGGGCCAGAGCCCAGTGACAGACGATGTCACAAGGAGCAGGGCCAGAGCCCAGTGGCAGACCATTGGATTATGTCACAAGGAGCAGGGCCAGAGCCCAGTGTCATACCATGGGACTATGTCACAAGGAGCAGGGCCATAGCCCAGTGTCAGACCATGTCACAAGGAGCAGGGCCAGAGACCAGTGTCAGACCATGGGACTATCTCACAACGAGCAGGGCCAGAGTCCAGTGTCAGACCATTGGATTATCTCACAAGGAGCAGGGCCAGAGACCAGAATCAGACCATGGGACTATGTCACAAGGAGCCGGGCCAGAGCCCAGTGTCAGGCCATTGGATTAGGTCACAAGGGGTAGGGCCAGAGCCCAGTGTCAGACCGTGGGACTATGTCACAAGGAGCAGGGCCAGAGCCCAGTGGCAGACCATGGGACTATGTCACAAGGAGCAGGGCCATAGCCCAGTGTCAGACCATGTCACAAGGAGCAGGGCCAGAGCCCAGTGTCAGGCCATTGGACTATGTCACAAGGGGTAGGGCCAGAGCCCAGTGTCAGCCCATGGGACTATGTCACAAGGAGCAGGGCTAGAGCCCAGTGTCAGACCATTGGACTATGTCACAAGGGGCAGGGCCAGAGCCCAGTGTCAGACCATTGAACTATGTCACAAGGAGCAGGGCCAAACCCAGTGTCAGACCATTGGACTATCTCAAACGGAGCAGGGCCAGAGGCCAGTGTCAGACCATGGGTCTATGTCACAAGGAGTAGGGCCAGAGCCCAGTGTCAGACCATGGGACGATGTCACAAGGAGCAGGGCCAGAGCCCAGTGACAGACGATGTCACAAGGAGCAGGGCCAGAGCCCAGTGTTAGACCATGTCACAAGGAGCAGGGCCAGAGCCCAGTGTCAGGCCATTGGATTATGTCACAAGGAGTAGGGCCAGAGCCCAGTGTCAGACCATGAGACCATGGCACAAGGAGCAGGGCCAGAGCCCAGTGACAGACGATGTCACAAGGAGCAGGGCCAGAGCCCAGTGTCATACCATGGGACTATGTCACAAGGAGCAGGGCCAGAGCCCAGTGTCAGGCCATTGGATTATGTCACAAGGGGTAGGGCCAGAGCCCAGTGTCAGACCATGAGACTATGGCACAAGGAGCAGGGCCAGAGCCCAGTGTCAGACCATTGGACTATGTCACAAGGAGCAGGGACAGAGCCCAGTGTCAGACCATGGGACGATGTCACAAGGAGCAGGGCCAGAGCCCGGTGTCAATCTTGATGGCTTGATTATGTGTGTCCCTACATGATCATAATTCTTGGGATTATGTCACAAGGAGCAGGGCCAGCGCCCAGTGTCAATCTTGATGGCTTGATCATGTAGGGACATACATAACCAAGCCATCAAGATTGACACTGGGCGCTGGCCCTGCTCCTTGTGACATAGTCCCAGTGTCAGACCATGGGACTATGTCACAAGGAGCAGGGCCAGAGCCCAGTGTCAATCTTGATGGCTTGATTATGTATGTCCCTACATGATCATAATTCTTGTGACCAGGCAAGCTGAAATCTAAAAGTAGTACTTAGGCACTTAACTTTCTAAATTTAATCCCAAAGGGTGAACCTATTGAAGGTAATGGGATATTTGAATTGTACTGAAACTTTACCCATTATAGAGATTATATAATCCTGACATGGAACATTTACATCAACACTTTGATTTATGGATTATTATAACTTTTATAAACCTCAGTACACGGGGGTTAGGTTCCTTCTTTACCTTGTCCAGTCTGTGATACCAGTTCAGCAGCCCCCCCTATAGGTTTGGTGAAGGCTCCGACCAGTCCTTTGCCTACCCCTGTCATAACTCCTGTGGCTGCTGCGGACGTGGACTTTGGCCGCTCATCTGCTTCTTGATTGGAAATAATATTCTGGATAGGTTGGTCAGCTATTCCAGCAACAGCCCCTGTGTATAGACAACACTAATCTCACCACAGGTATTATCATCAACAACATTAAGGGCCAAAGCATGTGATCTCTTTTATGTATGTAGGAAACTTATGCTGAAATATGTTGACCCCCAAAGTGTGCCAATAACTGATAAATTCCCTTTTCATCTCCTACATAATAAACCTATGTCAAAGGAACGAGCCCTATGATACTAAGGTTGATAAAGCTGTCATTCATGTAAAGCTCCTCCCTGATAAACCCAAATGAAAGCTGTTAGACCCTGTTTGACCCCTGACATAGTTAACTTATGCCAAAATTTGTGAACCCTTCTTTTACCCTTACCTTGTGATTCATGCCAAAGCATTTTAGACCTTTTTAGCTCTTACGTGATAAGCTAATGAAGCTTGCTCTGAGCTTGTTTGAGCCTTACCTAATAAGCTCATCCCGAGTCCAGTGAGTCCCTGTTTGAGACCACTAGATATCCCGTGGGGCTGATTTCGACGTCTCTCCTCTTGTCGTTGTTGGTGGGTTTGGTCAAGAGAAAGACGGTCCATATTCCGAGACACACTGGAGGCGAAACTTGTCACGGACATAATCATTCCTAAAAATAAAAAGGCATTTTACCTTTAGTTATAGGACCCACTTGTTCAACTCATATTTACATTAATGGATCTTAAAATGAAATTTATTTTGTTAAAATAACTTTTTATCGTCGTCGTATCACACCTTACAAATAAAGTTAATTTGACGGAACAATGGCCTAGATTTCAGGTTAACAGGGTATAAACACAAACCAGCAACCAGTTAAATTATAACTTCAGATCTGCTTTCTGACTTTCTGAAACCTGTTTTGATGAACTGTATATAATGTTATATTGAAGACACCCGGAGGTTGATGTAGCATCACATCAGCAGGAGCATGTACCCCAAAAAAACCTGACAAAATTGAATACCTGGGAAATCAAGGAATTTAATTTTCAAAACTGTTGTTTTCTTTAATTCTTTTTCATAAACTTAAGCAACTCATAGTACCAGTAAAACATATATTAACCTCCCTTGAGATTGAAAAATCCAGAAATGGAACAAAAAGTTGATTGAGATAAATTATCAACTTTCTCTGATCTGACTTATCCCCAAGGTCAACTTCATAATAACTTTTATTTCTATAATGTGTCGTTATAGTGTTAATTTACTGTGTACATGAAAATGGTGTATGACAATTCAAACAGAACCACATATAAACATTCTCTATACAATTGAACTATTCGTAAATTAATCTCACAGGTCACAAATTTTTGTACCAATGAAACTTTGCACACTTTTTAGTAACAAGAACAGATTGTAACTAGTATCAACCATAATAACTAGTAGCACATGTACACCTTATTCAAATGCTGTTAAGAATGTTCAGCCTCTGTCTTACCTGAAGAAATGTTTTTGACAAAAGATGTCATCCCATTGGACACTCCCGCCACAAATGCTCCTGGTCCCTGGGTCAAACCAGTGTAGGGCATCTTGACCAGATCCGCCACACCCGTCCCTATACTCCGCACCAGACCTGTGGGATTCCCCAGAATCTCCAGAGACCCCACAACGATTCCCACGCGGAACAGTGCTCCAGTGGCATAGTGCATCGCCAACACCCGCACCACTTGATGAGAGACACCACACACATCCTTTCGCTCAAACTTCCCAAAGGACAGTGGTGTGCGATCCGATGCTATAAAGAGTTTCAAAGAAGCATGAAGGCTGAAGAGTAATGAGATCGGCTGAATGCATAGATGTTCAATTTTCACGGGTGAGCTGAATGCCATTGACACACATCTTAAAGACTTCGGTAGCTTTTTCACCAATATACTCTTATTTTTCTGACTAGAGTTAGAAAGTTTTGTGGGTATCAAACCTTCTACTTCCTTCAAAAGTCTCAAAACAAAACCATCAGCGATGTTAGCTGTCGCTGCCTGTATACCAAGCTCCATCCTCTTTGTCACGGAATTGTTTAGGATGTCAGTTCCCACGACTACCTGGGCGTGTAGGAAACTTACAGACTTCAGGACGGCGAACTTCTCGGATATACTCAGATTCTGAAGGTTTGGCAGTGCTAGCTGTGATGGGTCTGGAATGTTTTGTGGCAAAAACAGTACAGGGAAGTCATGGAGACCCTTAGTGTGGAACAGCTGATTGTCCAATTGAATGACCCCAACACATGCAGATATGCATGAGTGACTTGCAGATTCATCAAAAGAAACCTGCCCAGAAGGAAAATAGGCCAGAAATAGCTCATCCATGGAAACTCGGAGAACTTCCGACACTTCTTCAGAGCTTGATGTTTCATCTTTTAGCGAGATGGTGAGATGTCGTAGTCTCACACCAACAGTCAAATCTATGCTGGCTACTGCAGGTCTTAACAGGTGTAAATCCTGCAAACTGTGTACAGGATGTGAGCTTTCACTGAAGCTGTTGTCTGGAGGGAGTTCCTCGGCTACCGTAGTAACAGTCCTTTGCTGTCCAGTGAGGCGGCTTCTGATCTCCTTAGCTGACACTTCAGCCTTGCTGATTGGTTCTATTGTAATGGATGTAACCATGGCAACTTTCCTGACCTTGACCTTGACATCTATACATCCTGGAATGGGCACAAACATTTCCATGTCAGAGTTCACGTCTATTGCACGGCTCCAAGAAAGACACTTTTCACTGGCACTTTGACCTTCAGTTTGGTTTTCACTTTTACTTTCATTTGACTTTTCCTGGATGTGTAGATCTTTACTGTTGACAGCGAAATGAAGACTTGGTAAACGGGTGTTGGAGATATCATCCTCAAATACACCATTGATAAGGCTTGGCGTATAGAAAACATTTTGTCGAACAGGGATAAATGGAGGTCCGCCCACTAACTCCGTCTCCTCCTGTACCGTTATGTCTAAAAACAGAAGCAGACAGTTTAATACTTGGAACCTGTCTATATACCTA
>NW_018408698.1:0-1318 GCF_002113885.1 Mizuhopecten yessoensis
TCCCCCCCCCCCCCCCCCCCCCGTGCATGGTGGTCGTCTTTATACTGTGAAATATCTGAATTAAATTAAACCAACTGTAGCAAGTTCACGGGTCCCTGTGCCTGAAACCACAGGTAGTGACCTCGTGGTCTTTACCTTCGAAATAACAATAGCTGCAGGTAACAGGGGTGACCACACGTTTAAACAATAATAAAGGTAAAACCAGGTAAAAGCAAAGACAAGATGATAGTTGAGATAAATTCACTATAGTTAAAGATAGTGAAATCAGTCCTGTTTGTGCTGTAACAGGAGAGGAAAAATGCACGGTCAGACCGGGGTTCGAACCCGGGACCTTCCGACCTCTAGACAGACGCTCAACCAATTGAGCTATCTGGTCGCCGACAATCGACCCAGTCCAGCTCCACTGCAGTGCAATACACCATTCAAAATGATGGTCAAGAGAAAGCAATAGAAAACTCTGGTTTAAGGAGGGAATTCCATAAGTAATTCAGATTTCAGACTAAGTTTTCATTACTCAGACAAATGCAAATGTGTAACTTGAAGTACACCAATGAACATGATTAAGCATAACAGGGTGTATAGATTGCATACATGTATGTTGTAGTACAGATCTTAAAAATAAGCCCCTAAAGTATACGTATAAGTTTATACGTTTATTTGAAGGGAGCATACATTATTTTGTTAAACCTGTCAAAAAATGTATTAATTATATTTGGGATATTTTGGGATATATATATACTGAAGTATAGACGTCAGAAGTACTTTGAGTTGTCATTGTGGAGTATGGGCACGATCTACGCGGACAATTCACTACTTGCACATGCATTTTATGCAGTAGTGCATAGCGCTACCATACAGGTACATCAGTGACAGTGTATACAGCCGTGACGGTTAGATGATGCCAAGATATATTGATGATGTATTGCCTCTGAATAACAAGAACTTTGTCAGGACCATGACATTGAGAAGTCGTTTGAAGATTTTAACACATTTGACCCTTGTGACCTTGAAAATGGGTGAAGGTCATTAATTTTAACAAACTTGGTAGCCCTTCATCCCAGTATGCAACAGTCCAAATATCATCACCCTGGGCATTTTGGTTAATCAGAAGAAGTTGTTTAAAGTTTTTAACATATTTGACCCCTGTGACCTTGAATATGGGTGAAGGTCATTCATTTAAACAAACTTTGTAGCCTTTCATCTCAGCATGCTACTGGCCAAATATCATCTCCCTGGGCAGTTTGGTTATCGAGAAGAAGATGTTTAAAGTTTTTAACATATTTGACCCCTGTGACCTTGAAAATGGGTGAAGGTCATT
>NW_018408698.1:1658-3282 GCF_002113885.1 Mizuhopecten yessoensis
TTTTTTAAGACAATTGACCCCTGTGACCTTGAATATAATTGAAGGTCATTCATTTGAACAAACTTGGTAGCCCTTCACCCAAGCATGCTACTGGCCAAATATCATCTCCCTGGGCAGTTTGGTTATCGAGAAGAAGATGTTTAAAGTTTTTAACATATTTGACCCCTGTGACCTTGAAAATGGGTGAAGGTCATTAATTTTAACAAACTTTGTAGCCCTTCATCCCAGTTTGCTTCTGGCCAAATTTCATCACCCTAGGCCTCTCGGTTATTAAGAAGAAGTCGTTTAAAGTAAAATATTGATGCCAGGTGAGCTAAAAAGATAAGTGAGAAACCACTAAACATCAAATAAACTTTTAATCTTATGAATTCATATAAAGGAATGTGTTTCGGCGTCGAGTAGATTAACTGATTAGGTGTTAAATTCCATTTGTACAAAAAATTGGCCAAATCATTTGTTTTTCGTACTGATGGGGAATATGTTAAATATAAGTACATCTGCATCTGCCGCTGTGCAAATAACACAAATGGCTGTAAAGGTAAATACAGGTCAGAGTTAGGGTCAGAGACCGACATGCTTCCACGTGCAAGTACATCTAAATCTAAAGTCCGTTATTGGGCTACTATGAACTGCGCTTTAGGGGCGTGTTTAAACCAAATGGTTTGTGTGCGGTTGCATTGTGTTTGCATTCCGTTTCCGCTGCCTTGCGTTTGCGTCTAAACAGACAAGCAAAAAGGTCCAAGGTCTGTATATATCTACCCTCTGTAACTTAGATCATTTACAAGCTCAAATTACAAGTAGTGATTACCACAGCCTGGTTATGAACATTGCCACATGATATGCATTAAACAATTATTGTTCAAGCCTCCAGGTACTTAATTATTTGGAGAATGTGTGGAATTCTAGATCTGTCCTCCTACAGTGTTTATAAATAGTGTGTTACCTGTTATTATCTTTAGCCTAGCCTTTTATTTATTTACCTGTAGGATGACATCACACAGGTATATTTGTTTAGAGTTATCTTCTGATGTGGGAATGTGTGTTCAGGAAGAGATAACGTTATATATCTGTATCGCCCATCACAACCTCCAAATAGAAAGTGACCTTAATTACACGTCTGTTGATTTGCCTGGTGTTAAACAACTACACTGCACAATGTATACAATAGACAAAGGACAGGATTTAAAATGATGATAAAAGCCTTTTTGTCAAAGCAGATTTTTATTTTGGAAAATGTGTTCAAAAGTGATTTTACAAAGGACTCAACCATCCAATCCCATTTCACATCGATAAAAAATAAAAGTTTGTGAAACTATCAATAAAATTTGTACTCACATTAAAGTTATCTTCACTATTTATTTTAACAAGAGATTTTGAAACTAAAACTGTAGACAACAGGGTAACTAAAGGAGAAGGGACATAACTCCAGTGAAAACACTTCCTCTAAAATTGGTGAACAGGGAAAGAACCCTGAGCTATTTCTTGTAGCATGATTTTGTTCAACTCTGTATACTCAACCAACAAGCTGACTCAGGTATACTCAACCAACAAGCTCAGTCAGGTATACTCAACCAACAACCTGACTCAGGTATACTCAACCAACAACCTGACTCAGGTATACTCA
>NW_018408698.1:12419-19072 GCF_002113885.1 Mizuhopecten yessoensis
CATGTTTTAATTGATCAATTCTTACACAAACATTAATGGTTTACTTTATAGAGCTTTAATTTAACTAATTGATATAAAATTAAGATATATATATATTTAAAATATATATAGTGATCTTTAGTCATAATCATGACATGCTGGTACAGTAAACATACATGCAGTTTGAATTTGTTGCTTATTAACATTTTTTAACATTTATATATATAGGTGTTTAATGTGTTCATCTTCTTACCTGGTGAGCCTGAATTTCACCTACAATGACAATGGGGAGGGGTGGGGGCAGTCATGAATGGAGGTGTGATATCTATCTATACACTCCACAGGCTGGCCAATTGGACTTGACAGGTGTATGTATAGATAATAAGTGTTGTGACAAGGTTTCTATACAGACTGTATGTGTATTAATTAATTCTTATGAAATAACTATGCCTATCTATGTGAAAACAAAATTATTATTAATTGTCATTATTTCAGTGTTACCTGCACATTTTTTTTTCAGATTCATATTGTTTTATTCCTTGTGTAAGACAAATCGGAGAGTAGCCATACAAATAGTATAGTATATTACAAAATTACAATGTACATGTATACAATAATAGTCGAATGAAATATGATGCATATTGTGCAATGGCATACGTGATAATTCATTAATCATGCAGTACTTCAAAATGACATATAATAAGAAACAGCATTTTACACTGAAATACACCAACATCGTAAGGTTCCTATACAGTGAAATCATGCATCATAACAATAGTATATTACAATGATAATAATACTATGATAACTTTCAATGATGTACGTTACAGGTAATGATAACAGGATTTAATATAGCTACATACAAATACAATCTAGTAGAACATTAAAGAACAATAAAATACACTGCCATAGTGTAATAAACACGATGTTACACCTGACGTTAGTGACAGTGATATTACAATATAGAAAATACTCGTCGATGTTTCGACGTTGTTAATTATGATTTACTGATATGACCTTATCAAATAAAATGACTTTTTATCAAATTTTGAGAGTTAAATTCATTAAAAGGTACTACTGGCGTAGGTCATCTGTCTTCAAGTTAACACAGCTATTAAGTGTACAGAACAATAAGGAATTAATTAATGAAAGTTTATTTTTGAAGCAAAAAAGTTGAGATCAAGAAACCATACTTAAGTAATTATACATTATTACTACATGATCTAGTTATACAGCATTTTCTTTGCACTGATTGTACGCCATGACATATCTTGTAATTTGATCGATAAGCTGATGAGCAAAATTGCTCATGGCCTAATAAAGAACTTGAACTATCTATATTTAACTGCATATGGGTAGATATAATAATGTGGTGCTACATATAATAAATATAAATATAATATGTATAAAACAGAATTAGTATTTTTGTGAGATATTGAAAATAATTATTTCATAGGAAAAACCTGTTAATTATATTTTCTAATCTTATTAACGGTATTATGCGCATAATTTAACTTTTCAATTTCAACAAAATGTACTTTTTCGGAGGGGGGGGGGGGAATTCAAGTGAAAGGCATAAAATTTGACATACACATGCATATTTTTAGTGAAATATCTGATTTTATCTCAAATATATATATAATATCTTCCAAACATCTATTCATTGGTTGTAACAAAAGCCATCAAGTTATTGTTTTCTACTAAAAAAAGGAAGTAAAATTGATAGATATTCAGACAATATGTTCAATCATTAAACACCTTACGTATTGAAATGAAACCTTGCATAATCTATATAAAGGTGAAAATATACAAGTTCAAAGAATGGTTTTTGTAAATTTTGAAATTTTTCTCATCAAACTAACCGAGAAAATGTACCTTTACTGGCTGCATTCTTATCACATATGATAATTTCTATAGCCATTGGATTTGTTTACCCCCTCCCATATGTCAGAATAGCTTTTTGTATAGCCGTAGGATTTGTATCCCCCTAGTTTATGTCAGATAAGCTTTTTTTGTATAGCCATAGGATTTGTATCCCCCTAGTTTATGTCAGAAAAGCTAATTTTTATAGCTGCAGGATTTGTATCCCCCTAGTTTATGTCAGAAAAGCTAATTTCTATAGCTGTAGGATTTGTACCCCCCTCCCATATGTCAGAACAACTTATTTCTATAGCTGTAGTATTTGTATCCCCCTAGTTTATGTCAGAAAAGGCTATTTCTATAGCTGTAGCATTTGTATCCCCCTAGTTTATGTCAGAAAAGCCTATTTCTATAGCTGTAGTATTTGTATCCCCCTAGTTTATGTCAGAAAAGCCTATGTCTATAGCTGTAGTATTTGTATCCCCCTGGTGTATGTCAGAAAAGCTTATTTTTATAGCTGCAGGATTTGTATCCCCCTCCCATATGTCAGAACAACTTATTTCTATAGCTGTAGTATTTGTATCCCCCTAGTTTATGTCAGATAAGCTTTTTTTGTATAGCCGTAGGATTTGTATCCCACCTCCCATTGTCAGAAAATCTTAATCCTATAGCTTAAGAATGGGTATCCCCCTGCTTTATTTCAGACTGGCATGTTTCTATAGCCATTGGATTTGTATCCCCCCTCCCATATGTCAGAAAAACTTATTTCTATAGCTGTAGTATTTGTATCCCCCTAGTGTATGTCAGAAAAGCTTATTTTTATAGCTGTAGGATTTGTATCCCCCTCTCATATGTCAGAACATCTTATTTTTTACTGAGTCTGCCCCACCCTTGGAGACTTAACCCCTGGGTCATAACTTTGAAATGGGTAAGATCCCCACCCCAAAACTATATATACAATTGTTGGGCATAAAGAGAAGAATGCAGTCATGTTATTAGAAATGACCCCAGGGTCTGTCCCACCTTTGCAGACTTAACCCCTGGGTCATAACTTTGAAACGGTTGAGATCCCCACCCCAAGACTATAAATACAAATGCTGGACAAAAAGAGATGAATGCAGTCATGAACTTAGAATTGATCCTGGGGTCTGGCCACAACACTAGGGATCTAGTTTCTGAGTCACAGCTTGAGATCCCCACCCCATAACCATACATTAAATTGCTGGGCATAAAAAATCTAATACAGACATACTTCAAGAATTGGCATTGGGGTCTGGCATATTCCCTTGGATCTCATTTGGAGAATATTTTGCCATGATTGCTTAGGTATCCAGGTGAGCGATACAGGCCCTCTGGTCCTCTTGTTTATTGCAATCCATTCACTTTCATGCACATCATAGTATAAAAAAAGCCAAACACTTATGTATAAATATTTATTATAAATTAAGGTCATTAACAACAACAATCAGCAATAAGGTGCAAAACAAGTGATATTGGCACACCCATTTAAACAGAAATTACCAATCACATGCTTTTTCACATCAACATCAAAATTACCATAATCACAATTAGTTTAAAGTCTTGATGGTTTAAAATTGGAAAGAATAAAGGACTTTGTTATTATGATAAAAATGCTTTGGCACAATCTTAAAAAAATCAGATTGACAGGATTTCTGTTTTATCAGTTAATTATAATAAGGTATTTACATTTTTGAAGTTAGAAAATGAGTACTTAGTACAACAAACATAGTACATTGCAGTACCTAAATGTTTACAGTGACTCTCAACACATCACATCATCATTATGATCACATCACTATTATAACAATTGAAACAATTGAAATCAATTAGACCACTAAACTTTCAAAAGCATAATTTAGTAAAGTGACAATAATCTTCACCTGCAGATGATTTACGATGATAAAAAGCTCAACCAAAAACCATATCTTTGCATTATTTTGTAATGCCTATCATCCAAGTTTTCATTTTAATTGCAAATGAATGAAAAGCTTTAAACTTTCAAATTTACAAAGAAAAGTATGAATTGAGCCATTTTATTTCAGAAATTTTGAATGCCTAATATGCAGTTTTGCAAAACACTTAATAACTGGTTATGGCCATGGCTATTATGATAAAGTATACGCATTCAGCAGAGATCAGGTAAGAAAACGAACACAAATGCCCTATTGACAGAAGACACAATTTTGAATTGTCTGTGATTTTGTAAGGCCAAGGCACTTCTTGTGCACCCATTTGCAGCATCTGTTGCACTGATGACGTCTGTGAACCTTTTTTTCATGCTGCAAAAAGGGAGGTCACAGACTGTCTTGTTGTGAGGTGATGACTCTGCAAGTAAACGCTTCAGAACATGCTTCCTGTAGCTCTGCGCATGGCACTGACGCATGACAGAAGGTGTAGAATTTTGGAGGATGGCTTCGGCATTCTAAAGAAATAAAAATCAAAATTCTACTTAAAAATAACACATAATTATGCAGTCATGCATTAAGTCATATTTCAATGAACACTAAATACATGCACAGTTATGTACAATGATAACATAAAAAAACCCACTGGACTACATGCTTGTATCATCAGTTTCTTTCACATTGCAATGTTTAAAAATAAATACAAGCTACAAATGATCAAAGTAAAACTGGAAGTGCCAACTTATATTTCCATTGATAGTCTATTAATTCATAAAAGTACATGTAAGTCAAAAATAATTAGAACATTACTACTTCAAAATTGTTGTGCAGGTTTGATGATCATAATATTTCATAACTCCAAAAATGCCTTGTCATAATGAAATTATTACATTTTCTTCTTTAATCTGCTTACCATTAACGCAAATACACCACAGGAATGGCCATCTGCTTGCCGATTGGATTGGTTCCTGCCAATATCCCACTGACTTCCATTCCTTCTTGCTGCCATGAAGTTCCTATAATGAAACATTCTTATTGAATTAAGTTTAAGAAAGAATCCTCCATGAGTTTTCCTTCTATGTAGTAATATATGAAATTACGGTAACTGATTTTTTAAAAACTTTTAACGAGTCACTTACATATGTATACATGTACACACTTCTCTGATGTAACAATGCAATAGGGTAATCAGAAATGACACCAATTGCTTTTACTGCAGAAGTAACCTTATGACATCACAGTTGAAATATTGACACAACATGTTATATTAGAACATTGTGATTGTCATGATTAAAAAGGGATTACTGTAAAGGGTCTATGTATTATGATGTATTTTTGGGACAACATTGTTTTGAACTTTATATATAAAAAAATAGCTTCAAATATATTACTTACATCCAATGTCTACAGAATCTTTCTTTCCTTGTCTGGCATGGAAGGGAGTCATGTACACTAACTGTGTTGGTAGTCATTGACGCAGACAACAGAAACCAATGCTGCTGCTGGCAAACTGGCAGAAGCACATACTGGAATTCCTCAAGAGGAATCTGAAAGAAAGATAACAAATTGTTATTATTTGGTTTAGCTGTATTCATATCAACCTTGATTTGTGAAGGGGGTAAATACAAATAATTATCCATTAAAGCTTATTATTTTGGTCTTTTAACAAATCAATTAAAATTACTTTGATGGCAACTCAGCGTTCATACTATTGTTTATGCATAAATATCAATCCTTATATGTAACTTGAAATGGTTTAATGATTACCATGAAAAATTGGACAAGTTTGATAACCGCTGTTATCCCACCATAAATATATAGAGTTATGACCCTTTATATAATGTATTCCCTCAGCTTAGCTTATCAAGTACAGTCATCTTTACTTCTTTCACTACATATAGGAATACTTTTATTAACATATTTTCATGTCATACTCATCAGAAGGACTTGAAGTATGTAAGTTTGGCTTGGAACAGGCATACATTGTTCTGCCTTGAAGTTAGTTATCTTGCTGTTATGTTATTTAGTATTTAACAAAATAATGAATGATTGTCTTTTATCACATGTCTGTGATATACATGTATATAGTAGCATTTTAGGATTCTGTATAATTACCTGGGGATAGAGCCATGCATCATATTGATCATTTTCCCACTTGGTTGCTAGGAAACAAGGTAGGACAAAGCACCCTCGTTCATTTGAAGCATTGTACTCTGACCGAAGTAAGCTAAGATAAGCATGAATGACCTGAAAGGAAAAACAACATCGTTGTAACTGAATTCGCAAAATAAATACGGAGAAAGGATGCAATAGTACAGATATATGCTTTAATGTTTAAGAGTTATTTTCATTCAACTTTGTGTGTAGGATAGATTAAATACTTACAAATTGAGATTATGTTAAATTGTGAAATCTTGGGGGGGGGGGGGAGAAAACAACTTTTTTTTTTACTAAACTGGCATAAATGCTTCCATCGTTTTCAAATCTTTAAAGGAAAACTTGTCATGCTATTAGTTGTATTGTGAAGGTCAATAAAATATCAAGCTGATTTATGGTTAAATTTAAATTGCATTTTTTACAAGCTGATAATTACTTTAAAATATATTGTTTTGTTCAAACATCAAAAGATAAATGGAATGATTTCTAACCTTGTCATTCAGCCAATGGTTTTGGTAGAGGGTGGTGAGGTCCTGTCGTTGTATCGTAACATCTCCCACACACATCTGGAGGGAGGACTTTGGCAGCTTACTTGGAGAGTTTGTAGAGGCACACTATCCAAGGTTGGGAGAAGGTCTTTTGGGTTGATGGTACCATGGTAAGCTAGGGTCAGTAGTGCAGAAGATAGCACAAAGGGGTCAAGTTCACAAATAAGTTCTAAATTACTGTTTG
>NW_018408698.1:19422-20338 GCF_002113885.1 Mizuhopecten yessoensis
ATTGTAGCCTTTGATGAAAGCCTATATTTCTTCATGTCCTTGATGTTTACGTTCTGTCTTTTGTTTTCAAGTATGTATACTCCTTTTCCAATACTCTCTTTAATAGTGTATGGGCCAGTCCATCTGGTTTGGATTTTATCTCCTTTTCTGTTCACTCGCCTCTTGTTTTTCAGAAGAACAGAATCTCCAGATTTCAAGATGGTACTCTCATTCTTCTTGTCATAATATGTCTTCTGCTTGGCCTGGGCGTGGCTTCTCTTCTGTTGCCTGCTTTTGGATGTTCATGAGTTCCACAAAAGAAGATACCCTATCATCAACAACTTCTTGAAACTCTTCTTCTGTCATGGTAGAAACACCCTTGATGGGTTTCAATGAAGTCGGTATATCCAATTGGATGGAAGGGTAGCTTCTCTTCCATATGTCAAAAAGAAAGGGGTGGATTTTGTTGATTTCTGGCGACAGGTTCTCATAGCGAAGGCTATTTGCTGAATGTAGGAATCCCAGTTGTCTTGGTTTTCATTAACATACTTGGTCAGAGCACTGCATATTGTCTGGTTATTCCTCTCTGTGAGACCATTTGTTTGTGGGTGATAGGGCGTGGTCACTCTATGATCAATGTTGAGCTGCCTGCAGAGGTTGTCATTTACTTGATTACAAAACTCTCTTCCATTATCTGTCAAAATAACTTCAGGTGTTCCATGACGGCAGATGGTCTCTGTTATGAACAAAGCAATTTCTTCTGCAGTCTTTGTGCGTATGGCTTTGACTTCTGACCATTTGGTCAAGTAGTCTGTCATTACAATGATGTAGCGGTTCCCACTTCTGGTCTCTCGAAGAGGACCCACTAAATCCATTCTCCACATAGAAAAGCCTTTGTTTTTTACAGGTATGGGATGAAGTGTAGAGGGTGTCTTTG
>NW_018408698.1:21785-22053 GCF_002113885.1 Mizuhopecten yessoensis
CTAATGATAGGGGGATACAAATCCTACAGCCATATAAATCAGCTAATGTGACTAATGATAGGGGGATACAAATCCTATGGCTATATAAATCAGCTTGTCTGACAGTCAAATGATAGGGGGATACAAATCCTACAGCTATAGAAATCAGCTTATATGTGACTAATGATAGGGGGGATACAAATCCTATGGCTATAGAAATCAGTTTATCTGACAGTCAAATGATGGGGGGATACAAATCCTACAGCTTTAGAAATCAGCTTATCTGACT
>NW_018408698.1:23760-23841 GCF_002113885.1 Mizuhopecten yessoensis
TCCTAACATTACAACCTCAATATCCCCTCTTATAGACCAATCACTAAAACCCTAACATTACAACCTCACTACCCCTTCTTA